>NW_009708761.1:0-49472 GCF_000703405.1 Apaloderma vittatum | reverse complement strand
AACCCATAACATTCTATGATTCTATGATTCTATATCTACCAAGGAGATAGGGCAATCACATATGTTAATGAGGACTATTGAAAAAAATGAAGTGCCTTGATCCCCTACCTGGTATACTGCACATCTTCATCTAGAAAAGTGTATATAAATTGAGGTGGGATAAAGCAAAACGTTAGACAGGAGACAGAGAATAAGAAGGACACAGAAGCATGTAGACAAAGATAACAAGAAGTGAAAGAGGAGAAGAGCCCGCATTGGCAGAACCAACTCAGGAACTTGGACTGTTGATCTCTGTCTCTCTCTCCCCGACTCTCTCTCTCTCTCTCCCTCTCTCTTTACCTTTCTCCTTTCTCGCTAAGTAATGCAAGGCGTATCATACTGCTTGTTTAGTTTATACTTAGTTTCTTTCTTGTAACCATTAAGTATAATATTGCCTGTTATATATTGTTATATGTCCTTTTTCCTTGTTATAATCAAGCTGCTGGTGTGTGATACCTAGTCTTCTCCTGATTATCATGAAGTCATAGTCTATTGCCTGCCCTAATGTGTCATGTAACTAAAACCAATTATTGTGAGTCTGATCTATATGTTGTGAGAAATTAATAAATATTTGTTTATGGACCTTGAGACTTGTCTCACCGTTGTCCACTCCATTGGAGAATTACAAATCAGTCACTTGTCCCCCACTCCTGGGCGGGACGTGACATAAACCTGTAAGAATCTCTCCATCTCCAACTGAATGTTGCGAAGTCAACTCTACGATAAATGACATGGATAAAATGAAAATTCTGATTAGGAAAAGAATCCATGCCATCTGGGTGATGCTGCAGCTAAACATCTCAGATTCACTAATATACAAAGGAGTAACACTCAACAAAATGGTCAGTTATTTCAGTGTAAAACAACTGTGAGGGAACAATATATCCCATTTACAATGGAATCACCTGGTAATTGAGACTTTCAAGGGAGCACATATCCTTGGTAAAAGATATGTTTAACCTGAAATTGTATGTGGTGGAGAGAAAAGAGAAGTAGAAAGCTGACGTGTAGAATGAGGAAGCATCACTCCTCCTGATGCTAAAAGCCCAGACATTTTTATTCTTGACACCACAAGCTGCAGTAAAAACCTGACTTATTGACTGGATATTTTTGTTTCACACAAAGTGGAAAAAATAATCCAGCTGACTTTTTTTAACAATCAGAAACACTGAAAATGTGTGTCCCTCAGATTTTTTGATAGAAAAGATTTTTCCTTTAGAATTTTCATGCAACAAACATTTAAAAGAATTTAAAATCTATTTTCCTTTTAAATTTGATATTCTGAGCTAAAACAACATTTATTTAAATTTATACAAGGTCCTGAAAGGAAAAGTTTTTGTCTAGAACTATTTCATATAAAATACACTTTCTGGTAAAACTTTCTCCACATAAAGCATTTTAGAATTAAATTTGATTGCAATTCCTTTTATAGGAGCTGTATTACTCATAAATCATAGTATTTCATAAATTACTAAATTTCTTGTCTTGCTTATCTCTCTGAAGTTGGATTAGTATTGGAAATAGTTTTCATACCTCCTTGAAATGCTCTCCTGTCCTTAATTTTAAATGCTTTATTAAATATATATTAATCTTCCTCTTTCATGGTTGTTAAAAATTCAAATATGATTCCCTTATTTAAAGAAATGTAAATTCTGCTAGTGTTGACCCAACTAATAAAACATCAAGTATTCCTGAAAGTCACTGAGGAATTTTGATAGCTGTTCTGCATTTTCATTGGCTCCTGGAAATAGCAGGATTGGAAAATTTTATCCTGTGGCCTTTATGATAATTAGACCTTTCCATGCTATATTAATATGCTAGTTTTAAGGTCATTGACTATATTGACTTTCACCATCTCCTACTATAACTAGGTCAGATTTTAGGAAATAAGTAGAATTATATCTATTCTTGGGAAATACCTGAGGCTGTGGGATTCATCTTCACATATTTTTCATGTTTCTCTTGAAATATAAGCTACAGCCCAGGTCACTTCTATCAGATATATGAATATTAAAGGATTTAAAAAACATTTTCACATCCTTCCAGGACAGATCAATACTATCTCGATGATTATTCTTGTAGACTTACATTTGCAGCTCTACAACACCTGATTTTAAGAGGGACAAGTAGTCTAGAAAACTAAGGGCTGTTTGATATGTGTTCCCTTTATTTTAATCAAATGCTGTCAAAAAACTAACGCTGTAAGAAAATACAGCTGTAAAGCTGTTCAGAATCAGTTAAGAGTTTCTTGCACTTAAATAAATCTCTAAATATATTAGCAGAAAACTATGGACTATGTTATACAGACAGTAATAGCCAGAATTTCTCTTTCACATGGGAAATAGTTCATAGAAAAGCTCTACACATGGGACTTTTCTGTTATTATGAAACTGATTGAACAGCTCTGCAACTCCCCAAGCACCTTGCAGTAGGTAAAGAATGGATGTAGAAAATAGTTTGAAAAGTTAGAACAGATTTTCACCCCATTATTTTTCAACACTATCTACTCCAACCTCAATTTACTAACTAGGATTAGAAGTGAACTTGTCAACATTTCACAAGACAGATATTTCTAGCCCAACTGGAAGTCTTGTGAGATAACTTGTTCTCTTTCTTCATCCATGGTTAGTTTTACAGAAGACATTTACATCTACTTCGTCATAAACTTTGTCTCAAATGGATTTGTTGGTTGCAGCACAGAGATTTACCTGCACTAACAATTCCACCCAAAAAATGCAGAGAGTTATCACTCCTTATGCTGTAAAATTTGCTACTGCACTTGTACATGGATATGAACAAGATAATTTGACAACGGACACAGGCATTCAGATGCCTCTATGTGGAAATGGAGCAGTTCAGTGACTCTCACATTATTTTCTCTGTTCATATACTATAAATGTTTACTTAGACATCAAATTCAAGATAAATTCAATACTGAAATTCAAAATATTAAGGAATCACTATGAACACAGAAGTCACTGTGCAGAAAACAGTACATTGTAATGCAGCAGCTTGCTTCCTCTGTGCTTTCAAAATTAAATGAGATTACTTTTTTTACTAAAAGAAATGTGCCTGCAGTTCTATCTATTCCTGTTAACATAGCAGAGGTTAGCTAAAGTATGAGATCTAGACTTCATTCAAGGTTCTGTGTCATCAGCAGAATATATCCAATTTTGAACATAGTATTTTTAATTATGCCTAGCAATTAATGAGAATAAAAAATAAAAAAAAAGAATACGCAAACCATTTAGAGAGAGCAGTGATTGTATCCAGTGGCTGCATAAATTTCTCTGAAAGAGCAACTCAGCACAGCATGCTCTACATTTCTCCTACCAACCACCTTTTCTTACCACTTCCTGCCTACCTCCTCTAAGCAGTAGAATAATGACCAAGGAGACTCTAGTGCATGAGTGTCCTGTTTCGGAGAGGCTTTGCTTATAGATTCACTGCCAAAGCAACTTGTGAATCTGGTCCTGAAGACAACAGTTGCCTTTGAACAATCTTTAGAAGTGTAAGCAATGATACCTAAAGAGTGTTCATACTTGCTCTTCATTTTCTTAAGAAAGTTTTATTAAAGAAAAAAAGAAACCAGAAAAAACCCCACAAACCAATCAACTATTTTGTTTCGCAAAAACAAATGCCATAAATAAGAAGCTTCACCGGGGATTAACTCAAGCAACGAAACCGAGACTTTGAGGCTTACTGCTGCAAATCCAAGAACTGTTTCTCAGGCTACATCTATACCATAAAATTAAATAGTGCCATTCCCAGGCCCTGGTACTCATTTACCTTTATATTAAATTGTTAGAGTGGTTTCTGACATGACTTTTAGCCCCAGTTAACAAGTACTCCCTCATGCAATTTCTAGACATAGGTAGAGAATTGACATAACTATCGACCACTGTTGATGGACATTTTAGTTGTCTCCATCTGCCTTGTAGTTTAAGATCCAGTGAAAGAAAATGATTCCAAGTATCAATAATTAAGTATTACCCACATGGCTTTTGAGTGTGGGCTCCATGTAAGAAAGACTGGGAATCAAGACCTGAAGCTAAGAAAACTCTAAGGGTCTCTGCAGCTCAACAGCTAATTTTCTAAGACATCTTTCACCATTCTTGTGAAGCATTGCAGAAAATGAGATATTCCTTAAAAAATCCCACAGATATGTGACTTAAAATTTTGAATGAAAAAGGGTGTCATTTTGTACTTCCAGATCAGTTCTCCTTTAGACCAACCTTCAGTGACAGAAATGCTAATTAAAATTAACCTACAGACAAAGAATTCACAAAATGAATGTACAATCTATATCCAGATTAAATGGATACAGGGAGACCAGGATGCATTTTCTCCTTTTTCAGATGACATGAAGTATATGGGCCAGAAGAGAAAGACCAAGAGGTAGATGTAATTTAGGGAAAGTCTCTAGTCATGTGATTTATAGCACAAGGGAACACCAGCAAAGCTGAAGCTAATCTATCTTTCTTTTATACTTTTCCATCTACCAGTCCTATAAATCTCCCTGCTGTGTACTACAGGAATTTTAATGAAGTTATATGACATTTTTTACATCACAGACTTGCTTTTTTCCTTTATATTTTACATTACTTACATGTCACTTTCTCCTAGCAAGTGAAAAAAGTAGAGGGGAAAGGACAGTTCTCAGTCCTGTTCAATTCTATACCCAAACTGCACAGCTGTAAAGAAAAAATTCCCCCAAAATTGAACACAAACTCAAATTAACTTTCAAGGCTAGTAAAATATTAAATGAAAGTCTGGGTCACACATTTTCTTTTTTCATAATGGTATTAAAAATAATTTGCTTGTGGGGCTCTCAGCTGCATTTGGATTTTCTCTTAGCATTGAAGTAATTGGAAGCCTTTTTTTTTTTCTGTACCAAGATGACAGCTCTTGTTAATGTTTCATAGAGAAAGAGCTGCTTGTTGAATAGTATATGAAATTGCTTTGTTCAACTATCTCTTCTTTCATTAAATACTGCTAAAATGAAATGAGGCTATAGGATTATATAAGCTATCACTCTTAACACCATTCAGGAACAGAAGCGTCAGGCGTTGTCTTGCTGGAAGGTCTCTTTCTCTTTCCCAGGGAGCTAAGTTGGTGTGAGGACAGGCAACAGCTAAAAGGGGAAATCCTGTCCTGTCTATGCACCCATCAGAAACCCTTCCTTCAGGGTCCTGGAGACAGCAGTCTCTCCCTAAGCTGCAGAACAGATGCCAATGTGCCTGACAGCTGATGAGGAGCATTGGCCTGCCTCGGTTTTTCTCCTCCTGATGGCATCCCTGCACCTCCCAGCAGTCACCGGACAGACCTTCCTGGCACCTTTCAGTGTGCGGCCAGCAGTGGTCCATGGCCTGTCCATCCTGCCCAGGGAGGGGGAGGATGCTAATTTTGTGTTCTCTTGAATACTGCCTATAGATTCCTCTGAGACTTGTAGAGGCTGTGGCTGAGACCTATTTCTGTGCTGACACTTGAATCCCTGCAGATCAAGTACTCTAATGGGGCAGTAATGACTCTGGGGGAAGGCTGAAGTACTGGGCTGCAGAGGAAGTGAAACTGGAGAAAAGGATGTGTCTCACAAAGGGCATCATCCCATGGGAAGGAAGCCCTGTTGGTGGCACACGTTCCCACTCCTCCTTCTCAACACCAGGCTGATGGGTTTCTCTATGGGAAGACCCATGTGGCTCTTTGTCAGGTACCAGAGATTCAGACTTGGCTCTAGGGGACTACGTAGCCATAGCCACCTATCTGCAGATCAGTTGTAAGAGCTGTGTGAATTCAGGTGTTAATTATGGAAACCCTATATTGGTTTGTGCCATGGTGGCCATGAAGTTGGATGTCATAAAATCACTTTGCCCCACCAGAGCCAAACTATAGAATCACAGAAACAGAACAGTTTTGGTTGGAAGAGACCTTCAAGATCATCGAGTCCAACCTTTGTCCTGGCCCTATCAACACCACTAAACCAGGACCCTCAGTACATCTACTGTTTCTTAAACACCTCCAGGGATGGTGACTTAACCATCTGCCTGAGCAGGCTGTTCCAATGCCTGACAACCCTCTCACTAAAGAAACTCTTTCTAACATCCAACCTGTAAGGCCATTTCCCCTCATCCTATCAGTTGCCACTAGGGAACAGACTAACCTCCACTTTGCTACAACCTCTTTTCAGGTAGTTGTAGAGAGTGATAATGTCTCCCCTCAGTCTCCTCCAGGCTAAACACCCCCAGATCTCTCAGGCATTCCTCATAAGACACCTGCTCCAAATCCTTTATCAGCTTGGTAGCCCACCTCTGTACCTTCTTCAGCACCTCAATGTGAGGGGTAGAGGTAGAGATGCAGCAAATGTATTCTTCCTTTAAGGTCCTTCTTAACTTAATCATGTTTACAACTGCTCTGTTTCCTACTTAGAGAACAATATTTCTACCCACCATGTACTTGGTTTACACACGGACTGGCTAATTCTGCACAGGCATAAAATTAACATTGCTACAGGGATATGGGAAAGCAAACATCAGTACATCAGGAATTTTCTGTTACTTTCAGAAAAAAAACCCCAAACCCAAACAAGTGTGTTAATGTAAGTTTAATCTGACCAAAAAAAAAAAAAAAAGATTCAAGTGAGGTCTCTCATATGATCCCAATCCTTGCTTGAACTGCACCTTCTCATTGCTGCTATTAATGGGAAAGAGAATGGTCCTTGAGTTACAGCATTTTTCATTCAGTGAGGTGTGCAAGGAGCACCTTTCTTTCTTTGCCTTCTCTGGATCACAGTAAAGAAGCTGTTTACAAATAGAAAATAGAACATCTGTTTTCTTTCAGATCAAGCAGAGTCATTACAGGGCAGCAGCCAACAAACTCGCTGCTTCTTTTCTTTGGTAACAAAAGATAGTTATTACCATGAAACTCAGACAAAGCTCAATGTTGACTAGTTGTCTGAGTTTCTCAGCATTGTAATTAGCCTCAAGCATCATCATTAAACAGTGTAGTCCCTCAAAAATCTCTTCTGGATTTCAATATGATTAGTTCTAGGGAACATGCCCTGAACTTCAGTAATTTTCAATATACTTTTTTTTCTCTCTTCTAATACTTTGTTACTTTCTCTGCTCCATAGCCTTTTATCTAACTCTCCTACTAATGTTCACTTCATGCTTCAATAAATGCTTTTTCATGACAATTGCAAACTGTAGTGTACAAGAGTTGACTATACGCATTGCCCCAATCCCATTGTCTTTCTCACTATTTTTCCTGCAGTCAAATTTATTCATGCAAATGTGAACAAGAAAACATTTTTCCTAAAATAATCATCACAATAACAATATTTTGCCAAGTGTTACCAACATTCTTTTGTCTGCATTTCTTAACCATACTTCTTAGACAAACCAACACAATTTGCCCACATTTGAAGTGCATTTCCCATTTCCTCATAGTTTTGGAGAATGAACATTTCCAAAGCTTTCTGGTTGGCAAAAACTACAGGCTAAAGGCTTTCATCCAGGCTGACAACAGATCAGAGAAGAATCACACCATGGATTTCACTGAGTCTTGAAAAATGACATCCACAAATCATAGAATGCTGGCAGGGGAGACAGGAATGGACCTCTGTAGCCCCAAGTGCTCTTCTACTGCTTTCCACTACTATTCCTCTCCAAAACACACCTGATTTTACCCTTATTCTTTGTCCTGAAATCCTTCCTCTATTCTTCGCTGTTCTCTTTGCAGAGATTTAAGCTTTCACCTTGTCCCCACCTCACTTGATCAAGCTCCCTGCCCCAAACAACTAATTTCAACTACTTCTAGCTGAATCTATAGAAGATCTTAGAAGATGTTATTTTCAATCTCCAAATACACTTTTCTTTTGGTGTGTGTGTGCTATACAATTGCATAGCACAAGCAATCACATTTCCATTGAGATATAGTAATTTTTTCAGTGCCAACTTTATAAAAATTTGTCTAAAATTATAGACTCATAGAATCATAGAATGGTTTGTGTTGGAATGGACATTTAAACATCATGTAGTCCAACACCCTTGCCATGGGCAGGGACGTCTTTCACCAGATCATGTTGCTCTAAGTTCCATCCTACTGAGTCTTGAACACTTTCGAGGAGGGGGATCCACAGTTGTATTATAAATTATTTTTTACTTATATTCTATACAGCACATGTTAGGGTTCTGAAAAGTTTTGTCTTTGTAGCACAATTATTGTAAATCGTATGATGGACAGCCACAGAATTAGCTTATAGGTTTTCACGTAAAAACTTTAAATATTCCCTTAATGCTGTCAGAGCTTTCATAATATAAAATAATGTAGCAGTAATATAAAGGAAAATGCTATGTAACACTCACTAACTTAAAGTCCACCATTTTTGTTAACAGTTCAGAGTTGGGTCGAATAAAAACACAGCAGAAATTGAGATAATTCCACTGAAATTTAGCACACGGGAGGAAACGCTGTGGAGGTGATTTACAAACAAATGATATGCCAAATCCAATATTTCTATATGAGCAATGCTTAGATTCTAGCCATGTGCTAACTCATTGGAAGTGCATGAAGTTCCCCAGCGCATTCAGTTTGACAACTAAACTACAATGGCGTAGAAGCCTATTGCAAAAACAAGACATATAATAATTGGAAATACTGACAAGCCTCAAAATGAACAATATGCAGTGTGGTTTTATTCAGGTCTCTTAGGCATTTCTGCAGGAAAAATACAAAAATAGTTGATAGGAATCGAGAATATGCAGTATCTTGTTAGACTGTTGGCTCATATACTGTAGTTTTCTGCCTTCAGCTATGCCAGATGCTTGGGAAGGAGACAGAAGAACGTCAAACTTGTTAGAAACAAGAATATTTTTCCCTCCATTCTCTTGTCAAAACAGCATGATTCTCCTCCTAGCATGCTAAGTAGTTTAGGATTGAGTCCTAAAGCATGATGTTTTATTTTTCCTCCTATACTAATTTTGTTGGTACCTAACTGCTACTGACTGGAACTGGAAATCATTATAACTTGGAATGTCTTTTCTAACTACATAAATGCCCAATTACTCTGTTACTCTTATTACTATATCACATTGGTGGGTTTTTTTGATTAAAATATGCATTTCTCAACAAGAAGTGTGCTCTCTTTTGGCCTTATAATCCTCCCATCCTTTAACCCCTCAAACTCTTATTCAACCACTGTTCATTTTATACATTAATAATAATCAAAATCACAGAAGTCATGTCAGAAAACCTTTCTCTGAACATAAAACCTCATCTTTCTCCCTGCAATTTATTGGACTTTTGCCATTTAATTCTTTAGATTTACATTGGGTCTTTCATACAGATATACATTATATGCTGCTTCAGAGGTTCTCTTGCAAGTGGTTTAAGGTGTACTACATATTATTAATGACATTAATTTGCATATATCATGAATCAATAACAGGAAATATTGTAATAGGTTACTAAAAGTCATATTAGGAAATAATTATTTCACAACTGATTAAATTAAGTCTGAAGATCAAAGGTACTACCAGAAAGACAATATCCATATTCTAGTTTAATTTTAAAGATGAAAAAAAAAATTACCATTCATATTATTACACAGTACTACTGAAGCTCTCAAATTACCTCTTAGATTAAGTGGATCCACATTTTTCTATGCTTCCTAGTAAATTTTTCTGTATCCATTAGCTTTGCCATACAAATAATGCATCATTATTACCCACAAAGAAAATATGTCATTTTGGTTCACAGAGTATAGGAAGCAAGAACTACTCCACTCTGAGTTAATTCTTTTCTGCAGAAATCTTGGAGATCATGAGATTTTCAACTTATTTCTTCAGAACGTGATTATTCGGAGCAAACTACACAGAGATACAGAACAAAAGTTTGCCAAAAGGCTCCAGAAATTGCAATTTGGCATAAGAAGTATATAGGTCTGGACAAGACAATAAGCACCCATTGGACATTCGCTCCCTCAAAGGCTTTTTGGGCTTACATCAGATTTCTTTAAGAAGTCCAGAATTCTTATTTTTGTGTCAAGTCTTATTGGAAGCCATAGTGTTTGTTCTGTGACTTGGTCATGAAGTTAAAACAGATATAGCCCCCATCACCACAAGATTAATATTTTTACCCAGGGTGTTAACCTCTGCCCAAGGTTTCTGCATTTCCTTTTCCCTCATATATTCATATGTGTGTAATTGTGTGTCGAAATATTCACAATAGAAGAATGTATTATCAACTGGAATAATTTTGGTTAAGTTTTGCAATTCATCTTTATCACAGTTTCTTAAAATAAAAGGTTGCAAAGGAACACTGAAGAATATTGAATTCCTAATCTGGAGTTAAATTATTACTGTTGAAATAGATGCTAGAGTAAATTCCTTTAATGGAGTAAACAAAATGTTCCTTAGTCTCAGAAATGTCATATCTGAAATTGTTATCTATCAAGAAGAAGACTGGTGCTGTAGACCTATCGTAAAACTCAGTATCTGCTGCTTTTAGAACTGTTAGATTCTTTCTTTTTCTCCTTTTTTTTCTTCTCTTTTCTTTTGATTCATTTATTTATTTATTTTCTCAGTGCAATGAGAAATTCCAGTGGCTGATCAAATGAAACAGCTCTCTAAACTCACCTGGAAACATTAATCTTCTGGACATAGTACATAAACCACTAATCTCAGCCCTGTCATTTAAAATGAGGAAGGGAGCACAGGGAAAGATGCAGGCAGACTTTTTAAAGCCTTAGCATTTTGATTTTAATCCATTTTAAGTCTAAAAGAAGATCACTAAATCTTGCATTGCAACAAATAAAAATTGCCAGGGAAGTACACTGGGCTGAATGATCCCTCTGAATAAACATGAATGTGATTCAACACAACACTGCTTCAGCATGTTGTCCCCTTCCACTTCTTAATGTTCAAATCCTTATCAGAAACTGCTGTTAACACCATGACATATTTTTTTTTTCTTGAAAGCAAAGCCAGAGATACAACTACACATGTATATATACCTGATGTACACGGGCCCAACACTCTACAGTTAGCTGTGGATACCTTCACTCTGCTGTAACCTCAACCCTACAATTATATCCCATAATGTCTGATATTACTTATCAATCTTACAAACATTTATAATTCTGTACTTAAAAGCATTTGTACATATTTTCCAAGCAATTAGGCCAGAATGGAAAAGCAGTGCTCTTGTAAGAAAGGAGACAACTTTGGATGAGTGTTGCAAAGGCTCTTCGTGTTAGTGTAGCCTTCCATTAAAGTCTGCGGTGAAATCAAAGGTAGGTCAGCGTTCTTACTTTTCACTCTTCAATCACAAAAATCAGAAGACTTAACTTTTTTTTTTTTTATCTTACTGAGGTGGTATCTAGTAAACTTCAGTAAGAATGAAGAACACTCTGGCCTTTTACCTCTCATTCCTTCACATGGTCACTGTCAACATGAGCTGCTTTATTTTAGGGAAGAGGAGAAAATACATCCATCAACAAAGCTTTCCAGGGATTCAGAATGTCATGGTCTATAACAGAGGTGTTCCAGATTTGACAGTGGGAAATTCCAGCTGGTTGTGTGATGTTTGTAGCTGCATTTATGGCAAAAGTGTTACACAAAGAATGGCTGTGGGCTTGAGCACATGGTGTTGCCTTGTTTGTACTGTCCAGTCAGTATGCTCCATGTAGGTCTGCATTGCTGTCTTAACAGCAGCTGGGTCCTGGCCCCAGCTCATTTTACTTTTATATAGTGATCCACAAAGAAATGGAAATAACATTGAAAAACAATAAATTGTAGTAAATGCATTCATTATTTTATTTCATGGCATTCACTAGGATACTGAATCACCATCATAACGGCTCTAGGATTAATAATGACAATTAATTATTTTTGTATGCACATTGCATTCTTTATTTTTGTGTTATCTACCAGAGATTTTTTTTTTCCCCCACACACTTTAAAGAGTTCTAAAGGCTGAGAATAGTAGAAAAAAAATCATGGACCGGAACATGGAAATGCTCCTCAACTTCAGCTCATGTAAGTGGATGCTAGTCAAAATCAAGCATCAGTTACCCTCTAGAAACCCAGTGTTCATTTCAAGATATTCCTAAGTTCTGATGTAGGAGGGATGCATCACTCTTTGGAGTGGATTCACGCTTTCTTTCAGCATAGGTTTGCATTTGGATTTGTCTGGAAACAGGCAAATTGTCTGGAAATGCATGTTTTATGTGTCGTTCTGTCTGCAGAAAGTAACCTAGAAAGGTCCACCTTTGTTTTACTTATATTCAAGTAATTTAATACTTGACACCTCTCCTAAATGAAAACAGTGCTCAGACCCAGTGCACTTATGAGTCTGCAGCTCCCTAAATCCTGCTCAGATGTTGAAAGCCTATAAATCCCTCTGTCCAAGATGTGCAAAATAAACATGTCCACAAGTTATTACTTATTAATGTCTGGCTGTACTCTCTAAATTATAAAATTGTGTGTTTTATTTCTTTAATACATGTTGCAGTTTTGGTAAGGTGAGTAATATAGGTAAGTATGAAGGGAAATAAAATCCACTTGCAGATAACAGTGGCTTTGCTTTGGTTTCAACAGGTTCCTCAGAATACGCTACTCCTGATGCTGCACGCTGACAAGGACAGTCATGATGGATGGTGCACGGCACACATTTTTTTCTGATAGGATGCAAGCCAAAACTGAAATTATATTGCTGCCATGGCAAAATGAGTGAGGGCAGACGTGGTAGGGATTAGTACTCTCATTGACATAGACTTCAGCTGTCAGAGAGGGATGCAGCCTGTTGTGTAGCAGAGGGGTATACAAGTGAATTCAGACCAGTCTGTTAAGAATATAAATATTCCACTCAGGTCTCCTAATGTTCATAAACTGGGTATATCCTGCTTTACTTCTGCCTTTCTCTGTGCCTCTGATTGCTTCGCAGGCAGCTCACATACAAACCTGTGGGTTGCCTGTGAAAAAATTTCTGGCATGTGTGACAGCCTATTACAGCAATGTCGATGCAGAAATTATCTAGCATGGCTCAAACATCCCCTAGGACTCTAAGGACTAAGATGATTAAGGGAGTGGAACATCTCCCTTATGAGGAAAGACTGAGGGAGCTGGGTCTCTTTAGCTTGGAGAAGAGGAGACTAAGGGGTGACCTTATTAGTGTTTATAAATATATAAAGGGGGAGTGTCACGAGGATGGAGCTAGGCTCTTCCAGGTGGCAAATGATGATAGGACAAGGGGTAATGGAATCAAGCTGGAACACAAGAGGTTCGACTTAAATTTGAGAAGAAACTTCTTCTCAGTGAGGGTGACAGAACACTGGAACAGGCTGCCCAGGGAGGTAGTGGAGTATCCTTCTCTGGAGACATTCAAAACCTGCCTGGACCCCTTCCTGTGTAACATCATCTAGGTGTTCCTGCTCTGGCAGGGAGATTGGACTAGATGATCTTTTGAGGTCCCTTCCAAACCCTAGCATACTGTGATACTGTGATGTAACTGAGGTCTTGGTTTTCACAGAGGAGTATGATGAAGTTTTATGGTGCATGCATGTAATCTTGCATTTCCCAATACCTGAATGTACTTTTCATGCATTATCAGCAGAGCTAACTGTTGGAATATTTGCACACGAAAAGCCTCCTCTGTACAGAAATTTCGAGTTCAAAAGTGTTCTAATCTAGGAAGAATTCTAGCTGTCATATCATTAGCTGAATTCAAATTTATTTATTTATTTTTAAATTGAGAGGAAAAGGAACCAAAACAATCACTGTATAAAAAACATAAAGCACAGGAAAAGTTACCATGTTAGATGTTTAAATATACTTAATGTGCCATTATATCTTAAATACTAAATTTTAAATCTGTATTAAGAAAAATTTTGCAGTTTTACAAAATGCAGTATTTGCGGTATTATATGGGAGCTTTCACTAGTCTTTGCTTACACTGGCTCTACTAAAACTTAAGTATGTACATCTATTCTGATATAGGATCATATTGGCAGAGAAGCGAAATACAGGTCTTTTGCTTATACACTAACTCCTGTAGTTCAGTCACTGGCATTCCAGCAATGAAGGGAATCTATCCAAAGGTCAAACACAAGTTATATTTGTGTGTCCCAGAAAATACATTATACAGTGTCAGGTTTTTCAATAAAATACTAAACTCTTTTATTCTACAGTTTACTATGCGTACTTCTGTTTAGTATCAATTGATACATCAGTATTAAAAAAACAAACAACAAACCAAAACCATAAAACCAGCTGTATTTTGAGAAGCGCTCAGCTGTTTCTCCCCTTCTTTCCTTTACACACGTACCTGCAAAAGTCAGCACCCTTCATCTCCTTTTTTATTCCCAAGAACAGGACTTACTGCATGCCTATCACTTCTACCAAAATCAGTCTTTTCTCTCAGTGAGCTGCATAGAGACCGAGCTTTCTTACAGAGAACCCATATTGCGAAGACTAAACATGTTTGACAGGCTGCCCTGGAAAGAGCTGTATCTGAGACTGTCACAAGCAAGGTTGCATTGGGACACAAGACTTTATATTTATTGTGCCACCTTGAAATAAACAGTGCCTCCTTGCTATGTACAGGACTCGACCTTTCATACCTCACCCCCATTTTGGCATGCAACCGCTTGAGCCACATGGCCCTCTGACCATGCACGAGCAGGCACCCACCTACCTGGGCTCACATACACCACCCCGGTATCTGCTGCCTTCAGCAGCATCACGCCATGTCATAGCAAAGGATAACACACCGAGGAAGTTCTCGTGTGTCCACAGAGCCGGGAACCTTTCATACAAGTTTCTTCAATGCTAACTGTAATATTGATCTATTGGTTTTGTCACTACATAACACAGTTTTGTAGTAAACCCAGTGTTCTCCTCACAGATCAAAAAGAGTAGCAGCTTCCTTCTTCTGAAATGGCCATACCTGAGTTACAGCCCCAAACCAAGAGAAGAAATGGCAAGCTGCTTCGAACTATAACATCAGAGTTATCTCTCTACAACTAGGCTGTAACTTTGTCAAAGCTAAAAATACATTTGGCAGTGCTATAGCTTCTATTTGCCCCAATGGGTTCACTCACTGAGCAACCAAAAACCAGGATCGGTAGTTTAGTTTGTTAAGTATGCACATCCCTAAATTAATTATGTCAAAAAGGCAAATTGCCAAGCCATTAAAAAAAGAAAACAATAAAAATCCTCCAAGCGCATCATTCTATCTTCCAGTCCATGCTAGGAGTAAAAAGGACATGGCTAGAGAGGTTCCTGCTGTCCATTTCTGAACGTCATGCCACTTCCTTTCAGTTCTCTGGGATATGTGAAAGGTGTCATAGGGCTTTATTCCTACAACCATATCTGAGCACTTGACTGGACTAATATATTTTGTACTTTTGTATTTAGGTTCTCCTACATCAAGGGAGACAGAACCAGAGATCAGTTTTCTTTCTTTCAGCTCTATCTCCACTGAGATTGCTACTACTTGAGTTCTTTTTTGGATTACAGTTAAACCAAGAATTTGCTTTCAGAACAAAAGACAAATCTGTAAACACTTCAGACAGAAAATGACACTTGGGATTAGGACTTCAATAAATAACAATAAAGAGGCTGTATTTTTGTACAGTTTCTTTAAATTTCTTATGTAGGTTACATTTCTTTTAATTTACATTTTGCGTTTTCTACCATTTTAACTAGGATCCAAAGTCAGAGTTTGTTATCTTCTGGGAAGATACTGAAGAAAAGCTCACTGCAGTTAAATGCTGGTCTTTATCTGGATATCAGGACTCTTAATAGATGACATATATGAGTCTTCCTGTCATTTTGAAAAAAAAAATAGAAACAATAGGCAGAAGGCTTTCTGAAGAGGAGATTAAAAAGAAAAAGTAGGGAACCACTGTCTTACTCTTTTTCTTCTAATCTTGGGCAGCCTGTTACTGACAATAATTATTTTCCTTATCTTAGCACTACTGGTCTCTAAAATCCATCCTGAAATATGTTTACTTTATCTGTAAACTTAGATAATAATTATTAGCACGGTGACCAAATGAAAGGGCAGAATCTTTCTAAGTGCCACACCAAAAGTAACAAAAATCCCAAATTATAGGTGTGCATTTGAGAAATCACAGATATTAATACTGTAAAAGCTGAAATGAAAATCCATTTGGCATAGGAAGCATGGGCAGTGGAGCATGTCATTAAGTTATACTAGAAACAGAATTAGTTGAAAAGAAGGGAACTGTTTCTTCATTTATTCCTAAAATCTAAAATGCTTGTACCTGTGAAACAGAAGTTTAGCTAAGAGAGTTTTGCTGTTGCTTCCTTTTATCAAATTTAGGCATCTATTCCGTGCTAATACTTCTGCTTAAAGAAACAGTAGTCATCTAAAAGATAACTGTGTGTAGAGTTGTAAAACTGACCGGGATTAATATTGTTACTTTAACTACCAAGAAAGAGGAAAAACATCCATCATATTGGTAACAAGAACTATAAGCTGTAGTGGTGGTACGGAGAGACAGAGACAGCCAAAACACAGAGGCAGTTTTGGTGCAATCTTATCCACTCTACTGTATGAACAAGATAATAAATATGACAAAAACTATTCTATAAACTGTGCTCAAAAGTCCACATTTAGCTAGCTTTACATGATCTAAAATATCAGGCTTCATGAACATAAAAACAGCCCTTATGTGCTTTGCATATATGAAAACTTACCAGATACTTCAAGAAACCAGTTTGAATACTATGCTATAGCACAAATCAAGAGTAATTATACCTATACGCTACAACAATAACTTCTTTCTATCATCTCAGTGGTGCAAAGTGGGGTATCAAGAGGAAAGAAAAATACAGCAAGTTATCATACATGCTTTAGAAACTCCATACCAGCAAATAAGGAGTAAACAATCACAGAGGATGAGAAATACTGCAAGAATAAAGAAAGATCTAAAGGTGCTCAAGGCCAAGTTGGATGGAGCCTTGAGTATCACGATCTAGTTGAGAGGCATCCCTGCCCATGACAAGGAGGTTGTACTAGATGATATCTAAGGTCCCTTCCAGCCTAGGCCATTCTATGATTCTATGATTCTACGATATTATTGCGCTATATCCAACTGCTCCAGTACATGAGCTATGAGTAGCCAACATAACCTCATGCTGTGATAAACTGCCAATTCTTACTACTCCGTACAAAAAATCTTCAACAACACAGAGATGAAAAACACATGTTAATTTGTCAACAAGTGTTACAGTCTGGATTTGCAGCTCTGAGTTTAGTGATCAGTAATACAATGTACTTGACCAGTGTAACTTTTTTCAAAATGTCACCTTTTCACACTTTGGCACTGCACCCAGTCCTGTCAGTCCCCACTCACATTATGTTCAGGCTGAGCTCTGGGCATGTTCCTCCTGACTGCATGGATGCCCCTTGTGCTATTACTTAGCACATTTAGTAGCTGATCTCCTTTTAGTACCCTGCAAGATAAAGCCACTGACAACAAAAAACAAACAGACTTATGCCATGACTTATTTACTTTTTGAAAAAAAATGCAAAGGAATCAACTGATCTTAGCAATAACCATTTAAAAACAAGTGTCTTATATTTGTTCTATCTTAACCTGCTTTTTAATCTCTGCATCCCTGAACTCCTGCCCATAGCTATCGAATTAGGCAATTTTGTGCATAT
Source organism: Apaloderma vittatum (assembly GCF_000703405.1). Lineage (NCBI taxonomy): Eukaryota > Metazoa > Chordata > Aves > Trogoniformes > Trogonidae > Apaloderma > Apaloderma vittatum. The sequence continues at coordinate 31,742 of NW_009708761.1, read as the reverse complement.
TGCCAAAAAAGTATGTCTCAGGAAAGAAGGAGCCAACAGACTTGGACTGTCAAGATTGTCCATGCAAAATGTTTTCACTAGTAAGTTCTCTTCTGTAGTATTTATGGTTTGCCTATTCAAGTGCTGCAACAGCAGCAATTATTGACAGAGTATAAACATCAAGTTTAAAAGATCCAAATTGTAATTTATTGCTATAACTTTTAAACACAAAATGGCTAAATATTCAGGCTAATCCAAAACTAGGTATAGTGACAGAAGAAGTCATAATCTGGACAGAACTCAGCCTTTTAGCCATTGTATTATGTACGGTTCTTGCTGTTCTTACTACTAATTGAGTTGCTTTAATTTACAAAAGGCAAACATTGAAAGAAATTTGCTATGAATAATATAAGCTTGTTATTCTTACATATTAAAAATACAGTGTTTTCAAAACCCATGAGTCACTTAGAGCTTTACTGCTCCAGTACCTTTCTTCAGTACTGTCATTTGCAAAGAACATAATAAAAGGAAATATCTGTAATTTTTTTCTTTACTTGTTCTAATACAATTTTAAAACAAGCAAAAATATTAAAGAAGTAGTAAGAATTCACCATAGTTGCAAAATCATGATCCTGAGAAAAGCCAAAAGTAATCAACTATATGAAGTGTTAGCTGGGAGAAATTTGAAACCATGTGAAAATATTCTATTGATAGATTCTACCCTCAGGAAAATTTCATTTTGTAAAGTCACTGTAACTGAAGGCGATGACAATTTACAACATATCAGCAATCTACCCTTTTAATGCAAATAAAATGAAGAAAGCCACATCACAGTTAATTTCTTAGTCAAAGGCAGTTATATGCAATTTCAAACTTCTAGCATGGTAACTAATAAAGAATGTTGCACTTTCATTTCTCAACACAAGTTGCGATGCTAAAAGAGGTATCTGCCTTCTGATCACAGAAACAATTGTATGCTACAGACAGGAGACAGCTTTTGCATCGTTTGACTCCCATGCTCGTGTTAAACTATATGACTGGTGTAATGACTGTGTTATTTCCAAGTGATTTGGATCTCTGCTAGTGGGATTAAATAAGCCAGAGAGAGCTTCTGAAACCATCAATACGGAGGACAAGGACACTTGACTTACGAAGCGATGCATAGGTCTTACTTTTTCATCTTTCCTCTTACACATCTCTGATACCTCCAAATAGTCAATGTGGTTCTCCGAGGAGGAATCAGAAGGTCTTCCAAACCCAAGGGTGGATGCAGAACAAATTCTTTGACTCTGCTTCTTCACCACCCTTGCTGGAATTCATAGCTGACCCAAAGCACCCATCCATAAACACTGGTTAAATGGTAAACACTTTGCTTCTGAAATGGAGACTCCTTTACCTCCAACGGACTCCCCATGTAAACCATCAACATGCTCCAGAAAAACTTCTATCCTCAGAAATTCACTGTAATTCCAGAGAGGGAGAATATTTGTCCAGAAAGAGCATCTCGCTGTATCCGCTTGGATCCGATTGAGGATTTTGTCTCCTGCCTGGTGTGTGTTTATCATAGGTGGCTGTGTTCAGACAGGAAAAATTGCATTACCCAGGAAGCATATGGCCCATGATAAACACCTTGTACGGGGATTCTGTTGATAAGTACTGCTAGCACATATCTGCTACAAAGAGGATATCTTCTTAAGCCTGAGCTAGCAATCAGCTTAGTTCTGATACAGAAAGATTAATATATTCACAGGATTTTGTACCAGTCAGTATAACTAGAAATGGCACAAACTGGATAATAAATCATCCACAAAACATGGATATATATCTAGATATAAAACTTCATTCATTTAAAGACATACAGGAAAAAAAAGAAGAACATTTCTGGTCTTATTTTGTATTGTCATAACGCATGCATTTTCCTTTAAAAATTCAAGTCTGGAACCAAATTTTTTAGTAACTTAGAGTGATTATTCTCAAGCTTCACTTGTGTCTGCCCTCTGAGGTGCCAGCTTATTGAACAGACTGCTTTGGTGCTAATAAATATAGCACTAAGCAGTGTGTACAGATTTGAGGGCACACCCTCAATAAGTTACAGCGCTTTCATATTTTACAATTTTAAAAGATTAAGAATATTACTTATGACCATTTTTACAAGGATAGAAGGATTAAACTGTGTTTACATGGCTTATTTATCATCCCAATTAGCCTTTTATTTTTTTAGCTGATGGTGATGAGTTTAGCATGTGAGCTTCAGTGATACTCATGGACTTCACCACATATATCCAGGGCTTGACAGTTTTAAGGTCTGTCACAGAAACGTACATACCTAAATCCAGGGGAGTCACAATTATATTTTGGTGAGAAACTTCATAGTAACACTTACCAGGATCACGGTAAACACCAAAATTACACTTCTTAAATGAGTTGAAAATTAAAATTTTTGAGGAAATGTATTTCTTCCATGCAAGAGCAAAAGCAATATCTGGTAAAGGTCATGTGCATTCTGTTTTGATTAAAACATGCATGAGGCTAATTATTCTCTCATGCAGGAACATCTCAAGCTTATCACTGTCCTTATTAAGTACTCTCTATTTTCCTGACTAGAGTGATTCAATGATCAAAATAATTAACTAGCTTTGTAGCAAATCAAATTTATACAGCTGTGGAAATGAAACAGGTGTGACCTGCATGTATTTTTGGGGTTTGTTTTTTTGTTGTCTTGAGTCTGTGGTCTCATTTCTTATTTAAGGACCTTGCCAGTAGTTATGTGTCAGAAGATAAGGGTAGGATTTGTGTGTCAAGGAAAAAAATAATGCACCTGAAAAATATTGGTGTACCGATAACGAAAGAAAGGTAGCATGAGTAACTCATGTGTGTTGATGAAATCAGGGAGCATTAATTAGACACACACAAGTTAAGAATATGTAGCAGCCAAATATGCCATAAAATTAAGGGCAAGATAAGTATCAGGTTGATTGCACATCAGGAAAACCTGATGAAGTTATGCATTATAATTAATGAATCCCTTCGGAGTACAACTTTCTTAGGCCTTATAAATATCACCTGAATTACTGAAGTAGCTTTGAAATAGTTCCACTGGGGAAATTAATTGAAATTGACGAAAGACATATAGGAAATATAGCTGTCTTCAGTATTTCTGGGTTCATTGCAACCTGCTGAGTTTCCAGCTGTTGGAGCTATATTTCAGATAGAAAATCCTTGGTCTTTGTAGGTAGAGCTGTGAGCTGAAGAGCAATATAGCAGAAGTAACATAGATTTACAAGCTTTCATTAAGTCAGCTTGTGCTGCTCCAGTTTTGTGAACTTTTTTTGCTACGTAAAGCAAAAGAAAAGAGGACATGGTGCAGTTCGCCCCCAAAGCCTCTCTGTGAGGACATTGATATATCTGCAAGCATGTGATCTCCTTCCAAGGAAAAAATAGGGATGTCGTTTCCTTTTCCAAGACTGGTTTCAATTTTGTTTTCACAGTCAAGAGTACTTCTCCGAAATGTGAGATTCTGGCCACAAGAGTATAACGTTTTCAGTACAGAATGGAACTGAGCTCCATTTTGTCTGTTCTCCACCATTCTGTCATTTCCCTACGTCCGACTTACTTATTGTAAGAGATACAACAAGAAACACAAATCAATGCATAAAAGATCAAAGAGCACTTAATTATACAGAATATTTTTTAGGAAATAAGTGATAAATAGTTGCTTTGTTAAAATAGTATAAATAGAAGCAGATTGTTATTAAGAGAGTAAAATAAAGCACATGTAAGGTATGTGCTTATAGTTTACTGGAGTTACAAAAAAGTTGTGAGGAATGCAGTTCAATGGGGCGAGGCTTCCTCTGTTTCTGTGGCTGATCTTTAATCAATACCTTTGATCATTAAGAGTTTAGCTTCAAGCCCAGATATCACAGCCTCAGGCAATATTCTATTTATACAGCCTACAACTGTGAACCCCTCTATAGAGCAATTCAATGAGCTTTATTGTTACTATTGTTTTTATTTTTAATAAGTTAGTGAGGACAGGACAAGAATTTCTTTAATTTCTAGAGCTTTCACTCATCTTCAGACAAATCCTTCAATACATCACACTGACTTTATCATGACAGCATTAAATGGAAAGAAAGATCGCTTGTACCATTTGACTCTAGCATCTCCATCAAAAGACAACTAAATATTATTCTTAAAAATCTTCACCTTGATAGGATGGTATTAAATCCTTTGAACTTCAATACATACATGACCTCAGTCTTAAACCATTTTGGTTTTATCTCCTATTTTCTAGAGCTCAGAGCATCACATTCATGTACTGTCATGCGGTGTTAAATTACATTAATATCCTAATGTTTCTGAATAATTTATGTTTAGAAAATTTATGATATAACAGTGAGCAGTACAAGTGTATTCTGAATGGGTTATAGCTTTCCTTAAAAAGCCACTTCTGGCAAGGTTTATAAATTGGCGGCTTAATTTGCATTTGCTTGAAGCATAGCCAAATATGTGGTTATTAAAAAAAAAACCAACAAACCAAAACCATTCATTTTTCCTTTACTAAGCATATTTTAAACTGAATTGGCTGGTGGCTTTTCAGAATTGAGAGAATGAAAATAAATACACATGCTTTTCTGCTGTTTGTCAATGCCTGCCTGACAAAAGCTGTACCAAACTTGCTAAGTTACGTGTGGAGAGACCAGACCGGGGGATGTATCTCTGATGATTCAGTTAATGCTCAAAAACAACCCATGACTCTTAAAAAGCATCAGTCTTTTGTACAGTATATTCTTCAGGCCTCACTACATAATTTCGCAAGAAGGAATGCTTAAAACATTGTATCTCATAATATTCTATTTCAGTAATTCTTTGCAATAAAAGAGGTTGACTGCCAACTGTCTCAATGCAACCTTCTGCTGCTGCTGTCCATAACAAGATACTTATATGGCCTAAATTAAAGGATCCAGGTGTGCTTTTGAGTACAAGGCACAGTTGCTTTCTTGTCAAAACCCAATTTCCTTGCTGGGGAGAACTCAAGAGATGTCCTCACTTTTTCCCATTCCTGGACTCTGCTCTCCACAGAGGAAAAACCGAGTATGGATTTGGGTGGGGCCATCATGTGCCTGCCTAACCTACATCCTGGGAGGAAATGACTTCAGAAATCAGTTTAAATACTGGCTTAGTGTGTATTTATACCTATATTTATGAATAATAATAACCTGGAAGATTTTCTACACACAAAGAAGATCTTTGAATTTTAAAGTAAGTAAGTAGGAAAACCAGATTACTTGGGAGACTAAAGTACATTTTGGTGGTGCAATATCTAAGTCTCTAATAAACCCAAACATTAATCCTTAACGGATGTGTGGTAGTTTTTGTGTAACAATATCTGTTTGTATTATTTTTTCTCTGCAAACTCCTACAGCAAATGGTAGTAAATAGTACACTTTTATGGCAGTTTCAACAGATGTTGCAACAAAGTGGATGAAGAGACAAACAGGCATTCACTTGTAAGACATTCCCTTCCAATCTGAGCTAAATGCCAAAGGAAGGGCTCCTGGGGCATGTTTCACGGCCGATTTCTGTGAACGCAGTGTGTAGGACAACGTAATTGCCACTCTTTTCTAGGCAATAAAACCTTGATTCAAAACTATTTCAGTCAATGTGAATTTTGCCATTGATTTCAGTATTGCATGACCAAACCTTTAGTTTCATATAAAAGTAATCAATAAAACAAAAAGCACACCTGGAGATGTTCAAAGGCACAGAATGCTGTTACAAGCCTGCTTGCTGGAGCTGACTTTCATCACAGGTTACGTGGCAAATTGTCACTACACACTTTTTCCTTATACTCTTTGATGCATATCCTAAATTCTGCGAACTGCCATGGAGAGTGTCTATCACTTACATGTAACCTAACTTTGCACTATCTTCATTTTTTTAACTGCATTAAATGATCCAGAAATAAGTTATAATGGGGAATGATATAAGACTGAGAGAACTGAGGTTGTTTAGTCTTGAGAAGAGAAGGCTGAGAGGGGATCTTAAAAATGTGTATAAATATCTGAGAGATGGGTGTCAAGAGGAAGGGGCCAGTCTCTTTTCGGTAGTGCCGAGTAGTAAGACAAGGAATAATGGGTATAAGATAGAATATAGGAAATTTTGCCTTGACGTGAGGAGAAACTTCTTTTACTGTGAGGGTGACAGAGCCCTGGCACAGGCTGCCCAGAGAGGTTGTGGGGTCTCCTTATCCGGAGGCTTTCAAAACCCACCTGGATGCGTTCCTGTGTGGCTGCCCTAGGGGATCCTGCTCTGGAAGGGGGGATGGACTAGATGATGTCTAGAGGTTCCTTCCAACCCCTAACATTCTATGATTCTATACCAGCCACTTCCTTTTAATTTTAAATTCTCAACATACAGCACTTGTTCATCATGTTGCTGGGTTATAAATTCCTGGCAGGAAGAATGTTACTCAAGGGAAATGTAAAGCTCTGCAAAAATTGTATGCCATTTTTTTGCATGATTTTTTTCCTACCATTTATCTACATTTTTTTAATACACCTACAACTTCTTTTGAAAGTAAAAATTTTTGTAGAAAGTTTACATGCTCCAAGTTGCCTATCCGAGCTAAAATGATTTGTGTACAGTAGCTGATCATATAGGAAAATATAGTGACTATAGTGACCATTTGTATAGTGACCATTTGTGACCACAGCTGACCATATAGGAAAATATAGATGACTCTATAGGAGATCTCTTGCTTGAATATGTATAGTACATTCTGTGGAAGTACATTTTAAATTCAAATGTATACATGTTCTCTAATATTATTAATAGCATTTTAGGCTAATAAAATATTTTTAAAACTGAATTTAAGCATTCTGAGCTAATGTAAAAATGTTCATATATATTCAGGTAAAGGTTAAAAAAAGATGCAAATAAGCAAGCTAATACATTTTTGTGCAGAGAAAGGAAGAAATCAGATTTCAGGGTGACCACACAAATATCTGCAGTGCAAAAATTTGTGCAGCACTCATGGGCAGGTCCATCCAACAGAACCTGCATATTGTCCTTCCTCATTTTTTAAAAAAGACCCCAGACAAAAGAGAAATCCAACTGATAGGAAGAAAATAAAAAAACCCTTGTGTTTACTTTCAGAATCTTGTTAGCATTGCTATCATGATGTTAATTTTGAAAAAAGATTTTTCAATTAGTAACTGAAGGGATTATTTTCATATATAGGAGATACTTCACAGAAGCACATCTGTTAATATTCATACACCTGTGGATTAGAAATAATTTATTATGTGGCGTTTTTGAGTCAAATATAAGCAAAATGTGTGTGAATAGCAGGTAAATTCTTTTTGACAGAGATAAAAAAGAACCTCAGTAGGCTCTTTCTGAACATGAGTGTTTATTACAGCATGTCCATGACAGCCAAGATTTGCTAAAAATTCAGTTGAAATATTTTTAACGGATACAATAATTTCTGCAAACATATTCAGAAAGCTTTTTTATCCCAAATTTTATAATAAAAATGCAAATCATTGCATATGCACTACTCTCAAACTTTTACAGAAGGCACTGGTTGCTGGATGTTGTCTAGCCTCTAGCTACTCACTAATGAATTTACATTAAAAAAATTTCTGTCTTACTTGTGACATCTGCACCAGCTGATCACTGTCAAGTGCAATGCAGCATGTCTGGTACATCGCAGGTTATTTATGATCAAAATGTACATTACTGGAGACTGTGACAAGGTAGAATGTTTTTCCTAGAAAGCTGATAAGTAATGTATTACTTATGTAATACATTGGATGTAAGGAAAATGACAAAAAGTTTCACAAACTTGCTTCTTTTATGAAAGGGATTTGTAGACATTCTTAATGTTTTAAAATTATTTTAATTTTAGACAATTTTTGAGTAAAGAAAAATTGTTAGAGCTAGATCCATTTTGGCATGAGTCATCTTTATAAGACTTAATCCTGATCAAATATGTTAAATGGAAGATATAAAATTATACCAGGTGGGAAGGAAAATCAAATCAGTACTTAGTGCATCAGAAATGCAACCGTAATGTATGTTTCTGTTTCTCAGGACAGATATTCCATTTTCCAAGTGACTAGTCCTAAATATTCTTTATATTTTACATATTCTTTGGCTTTTAGTTCAGCTACTGAGGACAAGCAGGAAGGTATCTCCCTTATCCTACTATTCTCTTCCTGAATTTGGGTTTTTTTTCAAATCGTAGACTGTAAGTTTAAAAAAAGATTTTCCCTTCAAAAAAGATAACTCATAAAATTAAAAGACCATTTCCAGAATAATAAACAAGACTGCTGAGTGCTGAGATTCTCTGGCATTAGATTTCAGTTCTGTGCTGATAGCACATGTTACCCTGCAGGAGCACAATAAAACTATAGCAAAAGAAAAATGTGTTTCAAATAGGTGTGCAAAACCTTCACCGAGTCCTAAGAAAATAATATCTGAATGCAAGCAGTAAAACCAGGCTAGAAAGTTTCACCTAGATCCAGCTTTACAGCAGAGCTGGAGGTGAACTAAAACGAGCAATAGGATTGATTGCCTTTGGAAATTATTAGTAAAACAGATACCAACAGCTGAATTTCAGCTGATGATTTTCTAAGGCAGTTTCTAACTCACCAAAGGTCAAAAGAAGACTTATAATATAATATGCATCAATTTGTTTTTTTCTTTTGGTTGAAAAACAGCCCTAGGTAGACTTTATTTTGTGGGAAGTTCAGGAAAAAACAAAGAAGAGTTTGTAGAGATCACTGTAGGCTTCTGCAAAGGACAACGATGAAGAGATGTCACCTTAGTTTTAAACGGGCAGAAAAAATTGTCTATAACCATAATCCTCAACATAAACTGACAATGGAGCCTATTGTTCAGAATGTTTAATATACTAGTAACTGAAAAATAATACCAGAAGAAATAGGAAAACAAAAATTTCAGTTCAAAAATGTAAGCTCTTCAAAACTAAAAATCTGATGCTGAACTCTCTTAAGATATGAGCTGGTAGGTCTGAGTATTGGTCATATGTGCTCACAGTCTTCATTGTAAGGCCACTCTAAGGTAGGTGAGACTCCCTTCTGGGCTGTGTATGGAGGGAAGAGGGGAATGTTTCCCAAGTAATATCCAGAATTAGCTGTGGATTTTACTGTTGAATCTAAAAAACTGCTGAAAAAATGCTAGACTTTATGTAACATTTACGTCATGGCTGATGCTTCACAACGAGTATATATGCCTTTAATATTTTATCAGATTTTGGATAATAATTTGAGACATTTGAAAGGTATTTTTTATAACGTTATGACTTTTTTCCTTATGTAGGTGTCAATATGCTCATACTCGTTCTTGGCACTGGTTGAAGCTGGAGATGCGTCACTGAAGTCCTCTTTTATTAAAGTCCTCTTTTTTTTTAAATTTTGTTCTTTAATTTTCTAATAAAAACACTCAATTTTTTTTTAAAAAAATTGCACATATCAGAAAGATTGAGATTTCAGCCTGTCAATAGGTTTGATTATGGAAAGAGGCAGAGACATAGGGTTTGTCTGAAGTTAAGACCCATACTGGAGGTGGCATGAAAGGGTTCCTTGCCACATTGTTCCTAGGCAGAAAGTATGTGAAAGAGGCAACAGAAAAAAATCAGGTTAGTAATAAAAACAAAAACGTGTGCTTAAAATCAAGACTTGTGCTGCTTACATATGCAGTCATGCAAGTCTTTTTTTTTAAAATAAAAAAAAGTGGGTACTTTATATGAAAATAAACAACATCAGAATTTCCCTTAAGAGAACAATATATCTATGTTCTGAAATGCTCAAGGATTTTTCTCCTTGTTCTGAGTGGGCAGGTAGATGGCACTGCTAAAACAGAGATTTTAATAGAGGAATACTGGAATCCCTCCAAGATTTCTAGAATTTTATAGATTTTAGATGTTTTATGACAATAATACTCGTTTCAGCTTCCACATATACTGTAAGATTTGAACAGATACTTTGTAATCAGGCCCATAGTACATGTTTAAAAGAGATTTTTTTAAAATAGATGAGCAATCTAGATTCAAAATGTAAGTCATGGAGAGGAGGAATTGTAGGTACCTTTAGTTAAATTATGACTGATTACACTCAGAAAACTTATATCTCTACTTTAGCCTACAGTGATCTACCTTTAGGTTCTAACAACTGGACTTTAGTAAGTTGATTGTTATGTTAATAGACTTCACTTTCAAAAACTATTATGGTTTTCCCAGATCTCATGTCATTACTGGAGTGCAAGACTCACAGAACTTGGAAGTTTAGATTCCATGTAGAAGACACACCAAAACAGAGTGTTGTTTCTCTACTGATAAATTGTGTTACCGATGAATGTAGCAGCATTTGCTCCCAGTTCGAGCACAGCTGAGAACTGGAATTCTATGTGTTCATGAAAGCCAGTATTACATTAACATTTCTGTTACCTTTTTAGTTTTCAATGACCTTTCAAATACAAACTTCCAGTGGTGTAGTACAATCATTTGTTAATTCCCCTAATACGCTTCAAATCACATAATCCAAATTATGTTATTTGCATATGTTCATCTTTAATAATTTTTTTTATGTTCCCTAACAATAGCTGATGTATTTTTACAAGATTTCCCTAGCTTTCCAATTATTCTTTTTATTGAATTGTTGTATATTATCCACTATTCTACTAACTTACTTATGCAAAATAATGAACTCCCTCCCAACATTAAAATCATAACCTTTTTAATGAAGCCAAAGCTATTACTAATGTTTTTTTGCTGCCCTAAATTTCTCCTCCATATAACTGAAAATACTGGTTGGATTTCTTTGTTATGTTTTCCATTTGCATTTCAGGTGTTCTGACATCTGCTCTCAGCATTTTTTTTAAGAAGTCACTTCTGAATCTGTACTTGCACTGCTTATTCCTCTCTCCAATCTTTTCAAGGCAGGTTGTAAATTCTTGTATCTCCAAGCTTTCCTCCTCACTTTTAGTATTTCCTCCCAGCATTTATGCTACAGGGACAAAAGATTTGGCTTTCCTTCCTGAGGCAGACTCCCACCAAGCAGTAGGGAGCATCATGAAAGTTGTGCATGTAGGGTTTGGTCAGACCATTAACCTCTCAAAAGATGCTTTTTGAAGGAGTTGTCTTTCAATAACTTTGATTCACTTGTACAGTCTAGAAGCAGAAAAAAACCGTCTATTTTAGAAGTCTACACAGAGACTTGAAAAAGTGTCAAAGAAAATATTCCAGCTTACTTACCCTGCAACCTTCATTGTGGGATGTGTGTCTTAAATTTTACTATTTAGTAACATTGGGAAATGAATAATTTCAAAGAAGTCAACTTTCTCAGGTCACGATGAATTCACTACAAAGCTATGAGAAGAGCACTTCCATCCCTTAAGCCCCTGGCTTGTTGAGTAGCAATTATATTTTCTTTTGTATAAAAGTGTTATCTATGTGATGTGAATACTCAATGACATTTGTACTCCTGCAGGTCACGAATGTTTTCTTGCTTGGCCTTATTACTGATATACACCTAGTTGCACTGACCTCTATTTCCTCAAAAGGTATGCAGCAATAGGAATATCCTGGGGCTATTCTAGGATAGCTTTACATGAAGAAAGCTGCCTCTATAACACGTTGAAGAGATATTCCCTTGTTGTCTCAGTCTCTGATGTTTTAAGGAAAGAGGCAGAGTTTTCTTATATGTATCTGGGTCAGTAACTTCACTTGTTTTTCCCAATGAGATTTGGTTTTCCAGTCACTTTAACTCCTAGCACACACTGTATTAAAGGCTGCTATTTCCTTTGAGCAGAAGCAGCCTTACTACTGAGGGTTCTTTACTGCCCTAAGTGGCAAAAAGAATATGGAAGTAATCATGGGCTGATCAGACAGAAATGTAACAAGACTCAACAGATGCCAACTCTGTTTTTTAAGGCAAAAGTGACTATTCTATCTGTAAAGGTGGACAAAGAAGATGAGATCGGGAAATCCATGATGAAAAGATGCCAAGAGGGATCTTATCAATAAAAGAAAATATATCAGGCAATACAAAGATCAAAGAATGCTGATAGGACAAAACTCTCCTTTGAATTGAAATTTCACAGAATTTCTCATCAGGACAAGAATTCTTGAAAAACACACATCAGGTGGCACCTGTGGCCAACATATCTCTAAATACACTAGTTCAACCAGAAATATTTTTTGCGCTCTAAATGGCAGCAGCTTCCTGCATAACTTTCAAAAATAATCTATTTTACTTTGATTTTACTACCACATATTTAATCCTTTAATAAATGCACATGTACTTTCTGCAGCACTCTGCATGCATAGGAATCTAGGACTGGACAAGCAAAATTGAGGGCTGAGGGCAAAGAATCATAATCCATTTAACAATTACAGGTAAAATTGTGATATGTTTTCTATTAAGAGAGAGAAATTAGCAGAATAAAAGAAAGTATGGTGTCTCCCCACCCATGGGGCTGGTGCTGGCAACAAGGATCAACACCGAGGTCGCGGGTTCGATTCCCGCTCGGTCCCCATGCGTTGCCTGGTCTAGTCGAGAGGTGGCGTCCCTGCTCAAAACAGGGAGGTTGAACTAGATGATCTCTAAGGTCCCTTCCAGCCTAGGCCATTCTATGATTCTATGATTACTCTTTAAAAAAAAATCCAAACACACTGAAATATAATTAATCCTCTGTTGGTTTTAAAAGAACCAGAACCTTCACAAGATCCAGATGATACTTGAAAAACCCAAAAACTTTATCAGCATAGAGTTTTAAGAATAGCAATACTATTTCAACTGAGGAAAATAATATGCAATGCAAACATATACTTTACATGGAGCCAGTAGCCAATCCATGGCAGAAGTCATTAATGCATTTGAAGCACCATTCAAAGGCTGTTTGATGTTGACAGGAGTCTTCATATCATGATGAAGAAGTTTGGGTTCAATGACTTGGAACTAACCCCTTGGAAAGGGACTACAGGATCTGTAGCTGCACATGTGATAACTTTAACAATGGTTCCTAATATTCAAAAGTAACCACTCTTTGCCTCAACTGCCATCATGGCCTAACTGTCATTGTTGACGTATTAAAGATTCCATGAAGCACCAAAACCAGGAAGATGAAGAAAGTGAAATATTAGTCCTGGTTTTCCTCTTCATTTTTCCATCTTTGCTTTCACTTTCTGACCCTCATCAGTAGTGTAACAGAGAACTCCCGCACCAGCCACTGTACTCTGGGCATTGCTTTGCCATCTCCTCCTGGGTGCTGCCACACGCCTTCCTCAAAACATGATTGCTGCCACATTAGTCATTGTTGTCTCTTTCTCCTCTTGCATTTCTTCTGAGTCAAATTTATAATGTTATATCAAAATATTAAAGATCACCTTTTCATTCTTTTTGTACACAGCCTTCCACAAGGTGGTCCTGACTTAAGTTGTTAAGTTACACTAACCATGAATAAATAATAATAATGTGAATTTCTTGATTTAAAAGTAAATAATTTTTTCCAATATTATTGTCTTCAAGAGTCATAGCCTGCCTTGATTCCTGCTACAGTGAAGTCCACAAGAAGGCTCCCAGTGAAAAATGGGTGCCTGCTATCTGCTCCATGACAGAAGGCTTGGAAGCATGCCATCTCCAGAAGATGTGAATGCCTCTCCATGGAGAAGACCCACATGTGCACTGCAGCCTGCAACAAAGCTTACCCTGACCATCCTCCTCAGCAGCTGCAGCCCCAAACAGGTCAGCCTAAGATTCAAATCTTTTATTTCAGAAAAGCTTTGCCACATGTCTTTACCATTTTTTTGGTGCTTATAAAGATTGCATTTGTTACAATGGTTTCTCCTCACTCAGTCATTAGGTCCATGCAATGAAATGAGAATTCAGCCTATCAGCTAGACAATGTCCTGAATTAAGGGCAAAGCGTACTATAAATCTGGATGTGCAGACAAACCTATGTGTGGAGACTCTGTGTGTATGTTTATGTAGGTAGACACAAATAGTCGTACAAAAATAGCCTTAATCTGAATTTTGTCAATTTACTGATGCAAGTTTCACAGTTTACTGCGATAATTAGTATCAATTCTCATTAGTTACAAGCAAGTGTGGAATAAATAAAATTTGTTAACTACTTAATATGAGTACCACTTTGACCAGAATAAAAAAAAAAAGCTAAAATAAAAGTGAAACATTAAAATTAGTTTTGAACTGAGAAGACATGTATGATGCTGCAACTGAAAAAATTTATAGGGAACCTTGATCCCATTCATACAGAGAGGTAAACAGATCCTTTTTTGGTTTTTTTTTTGCATCTACTTCTCCAGCAACAGTTTTGTAACCAGGACAAAAACTAAAAACATAGATTCCTTATATTTTTATATTTTTATATTTTATGTTACAAAAAGCTCAGTATACCTCTATTTTTAATATTCTCCTCTCTAATCTAATGTGCTTTTAAATTAACTACTGAATGACTTTAGATCTTTCTCCAAACATTAAAGAAAAAAATTGGATTAAGAAAGCAATGGTTACAATATTGTTCAGAGTGTACCAAATCCAGAAGCAGAACTTAATAAGAAAAGGTTACAAAACTCACTTGTGTTTTATGCCATAGATTCAAGTGTTTTATTAAGAGGTAGTGAGTAGATATAAACCCCAAGGTTTATCCTACATATATTGGAAATTATATAGTAGATATTTTTTATTATTGTTTATTAAGGACCACCAAAATTGCCTTCAAGTTTGAAATAGAACATGTGTTAAATGCAATGAGCAGAAAATGTAGTACTTTTCTACTGTTTAACGCAGCTGCTATCTTATATTTCAGAATAACAATTTCTCAGAGAAAATCTACTCTTCAAAAAGCATTTGAGTGAAATGAGTACGAGCAATATCAAAATTACTCAAATTGTTTCGTGTGTCTGTTAAGACTTTGGCAGTTGCTAATTAGCAAAGTGGTATTAATGTATATAGTATTGTTATCTAATATAGCAGAGATAGTTTTGCTGAGATAGTTCATTGATTGGGATCTTAAAATTAGAGACAGTTTTAAAACAAAAAAACATTGCAACAGCAACATTCATAATTACAAATTTGATTCCAATTATGCATCATGGTTTTTGTTTTTATTTTCTTGGCAAATCACAGATTTTCGCTGGGGTCAGCAGGGATAGAGGGGAAAGGGCAGAAAGCAGGTTCTCTTCCTAAAAGCATTCTCAGAAGCGTTTTGTACAGTTTTTGTGAATTACTGTATCCCTGTAACAAAAAAACCAACTAACAACTCAGCTACCCAGTCACAAATTTTCTTACTGTACACCATAACTAACCTTGAAGAGGAGGGAATGCAAGAATACAGCTAGCTACAGAAAGAGCTCCCAGTTTATATAGTGACAGTGAGACTAACTAGTATGTTAAAATGAACTGCTTTCATCAAAATCTCTCTGTATATGAATAATTTTCTTGAATGTGAAACAGATTGATTTCTGTTGCAGAGATTTTAGCAGAGATCTGTCCAGTAAACTTTCTACATGTAGCAAATACATTTGATTTGGACAAGAAAAACTGAAGGAGACCTGTACAGATTAAGCTCTATGGACCAGCAGCTGAGGTCAGTTGTATATAAGCTTTCAAACCTGAACAGTAACAATGCTCCTATCCAAATAAAGTCTGAACGTCTCTTCTTTTGAATTGATATTTCTCCCCTCCTGTTATCTTCCGGAAAGCACAAAGTCCTTACATGGCATTTTTCCTAGAGGAAAGTCTTTTTTCGCAGCCTTCAACGTGCTCTCCATTTATAACTTGGCCTCCTGATAGATTTCCTTACGGTAACACATACTTCATGACCTGACCCACAGCACTTCATTTTTACTTGCCTCAGTCACCCTTCCATAATGTTCTGGAGGAGACAATATTGATAATGAAATTCCCTCAGCTGATACTTTTGCAATTTAAAAAGTCAAACAGGTGCTTGACTGGAAACTCATGCATTTAGAAACCAGTGAATGTTTAGGGCTGCAGTGTCTTAAATACACAACAGAGACATATTCATGTGCCCACATGCATCTCTCTCCACCTCCCTCACCCCATTTTCTGCTTCTGTGATTTAAGCAAACTAGTTTATTCTTCTGAAAGTTGTGGTGAAGGAAAATAAAATGTGTCCTTAAAGTTGTAGTATCGCTGGCTCCCTAAAGTGAACCTCATAAAAAATTCACCAAGTGAAAGCATGTCAACCTTGTCAAGTCAAAAGATACAGCTAGCCTGTCCTTAATTTAATAAAGGATGCTATTCTAAACTAAACTTATATTTGATCTCTATTTCTTTGTCGATATTATAAAGCAATGCCTTACTGAGGGTTTCCATAGTAACAAGTGAGCTATTTTTTTTATTTATTTTAAAGCTTTTTCATGCACTTAACACACAGATACGGTGGGAAAATTGGCAGGAAACACTGTTCCTGCTTTCTCGGTATTATTTAACCAGAGCAGGGTATAGTATGGTTTTCAATGAAACTGGAGATTTATTTTCCCTCCTCTGTAAGAACATTAAAAAAACTTTACAATTTACTTACATCTTTGGTTTCTGCGTTTGCTCTTGTACATAGTCATTCTGAAGAAATTCCACTTTCTAAGAAGTAATTTCCTTGAACACAAACAAAAGAGATGAGATTGTGCTTCTGCTTTGCAGTGAGACAGTTGCTCACTGACAGAAGGTAACCAGCAATCTCGGAGAAAGGCAGGGTAATACCATTCTCCTAAAATCCAGGGGAGATGCTTCTGGTTCTAACTATTTTCTGTGTTACAAAGCTCAGAGAAAAAATATATTTGTTTTCATATTTTTTTAAATGTATTTGATGCCAGCTAATAAAGTCCAGAAAGCATATAGAATCATGTAATCAGACAAAGCAGGGTAATGTGCTGTTAAACACTACGATCCCTTGAAAATGCCCCTATATAACCAGAATTCCATAATTGATCTCATAAACTAGTAAAAACTAACTTTTCATTGAGAAGTCTTAGGATTATGCATATGAGGATATTAAAATATTTTGGGCTAATTTTTCAAACAAAATTACTATTACAAGGAGTCAACATCTATTCATCAATGAAATCCTGACTGCAGGTCTGAGCTCATGAATAGGTTATTCATGAAATAGCATATAAAATGCAACTACTTTTTTCATGCCTATGTTTACTTCTGCATTACATTTCAGTAATTTAATATGAGGAAAGCCACTTAAACAACATTCTGCTAATTGCTCATTTTTATAACTACTTCATTGCCTACTAATCTGTTGAATCCTGAGGTCAGGGGGAAAAAAAAGTGACAGCACTGTGTGATCTTCCACATACATGTATGTCACCATTTCAAAGAATCCATCTTCCTAAAGGGAGCAGCGGAAAGGGGAAGAAATTCTTGCCTTCTTGGGGAGATGAGAGTTATGAAGACATTCAAGAAAAATGTCAGCGGCAGCTATGGATGGAGATGGAAACTCATTCAGTAATAAATCTGCCTTACATACAATTGTGTAAAAGTATTTCTTAATCTTCCTGTTTTGAGGTGCCCTTCCTGTTCTGAGATCTTGATCCCAGGTACCACAAATACAGAAGTGTCAAAACATTAGAGATAGAGGGTGCAGTAATGTAAAAATAATAAGTATAGCGACTGAAAATTGAAAACTAATAGCCTTATGGAGTAGTTTTACTACTTAAATAAATCTAAAGCTAATGTATTTGGCTTACATAATTAACATCCAGTGTCTATGGATCATTCATATGTCAGAAAGCAACCAAGACCTTTTCCAAGACAGAAACAATTTTTAGCCTCTATCTAAAAGCATTGACCCGCAAATATTTTCTTCATGAAAAAAATTAAAAGAAATTAAAAGGAATATTGCTCTCAAAATACACCCTAAAATTATACTTTTCCCATCTTTTGTTTCCCTCACAGATTTTTTTTTATCTCTAGTATAACCACTTATAGCTTTGTGCATCATTTAATTTTCCTTTCAGTTGTTCGGTATTCACATGTGCTCACATTGGACACCTCTGAAGTGAAATCTTTATATTGGCTCTATCCATTTACTTTCCTTTCCTCTGCCAAAACCTGACCACATATCTTTTTGCTTGCCTTGGATTTGTATCAGCAGAGTTGAGGATAAAGCGTAGCCTGAAGAAAGTGAAATGGATGCATTTTTAAGATTTATTTAGTATTTTAACTACAGCTGCCTCAAAATGCCACAGTTGAAGTAACCATCTCTGTTGTGGAGGTCAGCAGAAAAGTGGAAAGTTGCAAAGCACATTAACAGTGACTGGAAGGAAAAAATTTGGCTAAGTCATTGCTAAACATAAGCAGGAGACAAAACATCTGTACTGTATAGAAAGAACTTGTATGCCATTATACCCAAACAACACCACGCAGTTTATATATATATATATATACACACACACATTAAAGTCAATATTTTTGCAGCACTTTATATGCATTGAGGATAATTCTTCAGTTTTTCTTCTTTATTTTTTCCTTTGAGTTTATTTTTTGTGCAATAATTTTTGTTTCATTTTCTTGCTCTTTTCCTACTTCTACCTGAAGGCTTTCAACCATATTATTCAGTTCAAATTTTCCTTCTTTTTTAATAAGGTGTCCTCATTTATTTTCCTGTAGCCCACATTAGATCTTAACTATATGTCATTCCTTTTCCTTATCATTAGTGTCTAAATTTAGTTAATTTTTGTCATGTGTTTAACCCAGACATATATTACTAGCTCTCCATATATTATGCACAGCACATGCCACAACATGCATATTTTTCCATTGTTCTTTTGTGCGTTGTTCTATTACAGCCATGTATTTGCATGTAAATATCTTGATAATGATAAAATATAAAAACATAAACTAAATGGAAATTTCATAGAGTAGGAATTAATTTATTTTAAATCAATGATCCCTGAAAACATGATCTTCTTTGGTTTTCCTTTGTGTTAATTGCAACTCTGGTTATTTCTTCAGTACAGAAATACTTGCTAAAAATAATGTAAATACACTCTGGTGAATCATCTAGGTCTTTCATAAAAATATTGCAAAACGAGAACTTGAGTGCTCTGGCTAGCTTTGAGTGGGCACAGCAGCCTCCTGTTTCTGTTACTGGTATTTGTTAGGAGAGTTTAAAATTCACTTTCACACTATTACAGCTTTAAAAAAAGTCTGAATCTTGCATATGGCTGGTTAAATGCAGCAAGCTTAGTGAGGTGGGAATAAATGAATGAAACTTCTCTGCAACAAAAAATCACCTACTCAGACTTATTACTCTTCTACAAGGATACAGAAGATTAAAATATTCTAAAAAGGTCCGTTGGAATGAGTTTATCAGTTCATCATTGGTGGCAAAAACAATAATGTCCACGTCCGCACATCCCATACAACCTCTCTCCCTCCCACTCTAAAGGTGCCAACAAGTTTTTCTTCAAGACAGCAATACATTTCTCAGACTATTTCCTAAGCAGAGGAAAGAAAAAATACAGATATTGTACAAATATAACTGTTGATTTGAATGTCACGTATTACTCATCAATAAACACTTTGCCTGGGCTATATCCTCAATTTTATTTTTGATGAGCAGATCTTAGACTAAAAAGGAAGGTGGAGGAGGCTCAAAGTATGTTCTGTCTCTCGGTGTTTAATTCAATGCACCCAAAGCGTGTCCTTAGATAATATCTTATTATAGCTTCCACTGTGGTTATTTTTATGATGTCGACTAAGAAAATATTACACCTATTAATATTATTTTTTTATCTTTGAATAAATGATGTGTGTAGGGATCAACATTTAACATCTTCCATGTAATAAACACTCCTTGATATAATTACTAATATATTAAGATCATGAACTTGACATGTGTGCAACTTTTACTGGTAAAAATTTGGACCATTATCTGACAATAATGCTTTTTAACATGGTGTGATACTAGGTAAAATTCACTTTACCAAAAAATGCCATTTAGCTATTAATGCAGGTTTATAAAAAATGTATTCTCTTTATAATGGAATGAGGACAAAACTTAAAATATTGCTCAAACCATACCCCTGACCAACACGGGTAAAATACTGAACAAGCTGTGGCAAGCAGAGCAAGAAAGAGCAAAATTTATGCTTCTCATGCTTACGACTATAAGTTAGGATGAAGGAGTTCCATAAACGTTTTTCAATAGACAACAAATCTGACTAGCTTTCCTGAAGCAGACCGGAAATAAGGACCAATGAGAGTGCCAGAGAAGGAAAATATTTTTAAAAGGTTACCTGTAGGCTAAAGAGCCCAATTCAGCTGCCCAATCATTTATGTCTAAGATGACTTTGATGATTTATGACGTCTCAGACATCCACAGGGCACAGGACGTGGGAAACCTACAACCTTCCAGAGCACTCTGTTGAAGCCAAGGCCATCTTAAATGCATCTAGGCCAACATTTAGGTAGCTGAACCAAGCACAAAAAATGTATAGTCTAACCTGTTTCTGGTAACTGACATTATTCCTTGGCTTTTTATACCTCGGGTCATTGTTCAAAAGTGATCCCAAACTGAGCTCTTAGACCTTGACCCTGCAAGAGTTGATGGATACACATGGAGAAGAACCCCCATAGAAACCCCCTGAAGTCCAGGTGAGGAACAGGAGAAAATGTCTGTGACAAGCCTGTGATTGACTGCAGTAGGAACTATATAGAAAGAGAAAGTGATAAGATACATGACTGAGAATTTTTTAATATCCTTAAAGAGGCCACTGGTAGTACAAAATCCACAGCTGTGTGGATAAAAAAGAAATAATGTAACACAATACTTTCGAATCAGTAGTATTGTCTTTTCGTAAAGCCAAAAACCCTGTCAAAAAGTTTTAAGTCTTCCTTTATTTCAGCCAGCTTTTACTCTACCAAGTATTCATATACAGAAGAATATACAGTTTGCAAGATTTCATTAAAGCCTCAAGTATTCATCAAAAGCTGTATTAGGATAAAACTTGTTACATTCACAGCATTCCCATCAACTACTAATTTAGAAATAAAAAAACATCAGGAGAAATTATTTGTTTTTGGAACTGTTTGATTTTTGGAAAACTGTTAGGCTGTTTATTTCCTTTATTATCTTCTACATTTCTGCTAACCTGCTTTACTTTTCTGTAACACTATTGGACAGTAACGACAGCTCACTACAAAAGGTTTGTTTTTTAGACAGAAGAAGGAAGCCCCGAAGGTACTGGTCCTACTTTCACCATAGGTAGTTTTCTCTTTTTCAGCAAACCTTTTTCACTAGAATATCATTTGTGTCATTGTTATACTAGCATTTATCTTTAATCTTTAAGGAATTCATTGTCAAGCTTTCTTCATTAGATTGAGCCCTTTTTATCAGATATCACTATTGCCATTTAGCAACATGATCACAGAGGTATGAAACAAAGTACCTTCTTTCTCAGGTAGGAGCCCACACTGGCTCTTCCTTCCGTCTCTTCGCCTGTTCACAGCATGTTCTCATTCCTCCAACAAGAGCCTTAGAAATGCATTTGGACATTTTTCTGTGACTAACAATTTCAAAAGTTTAATGTCACTTCCCACAAATGTTAAGTTGGAATTGATATCTGCATGTCCAAAAGCAAAAACTTTATCTATTTGTAAAGACAAGAATTTCATAGAATGACAAAGATTATGAAAAAAAAGGTAGCTATACATTGCCTAATAAGTGCAAAAGGATTTTAGAATAGGTAAGGTATCTCAGAAGAGCCTGGCTAGACAACGGATAAGATGACATCTTGTAGTTTCTTCCAAGCTTTACCTGTGATCCCACGTGCCCAGATAAAATGATCATGAGTAATGGTAATAAGATTCAGCCTGTATTAGTCCTTCAGACTACCTAATATTAATGGAACATTTGAGACAGGAGGACACTAGCATGACATGGGGAGATTCGCGACCAGCAAGTGTGAAGTGTATGCTGTCCTATATCTACTTCAAGGGAATCCTGGAAGACTAACCTCTGCTCTTGGTACTGGAGCAGTTTCTCGAACTGGGAATAAATGAGATCCCCTCTGGCTGAACACTGCTCTGATTCTTTCCAGCTACAGACACTGGTCTGATACTTCAGGCACCTATAGATACACATTATGAATATCCTGCAGAATTGCAATGTGTCCTTAATTACATTTGGGTAACTTCCACAAGATTCAGAGTAGCTACAAGGCATGGATATGCTGGAAGCCTGAACCTTCTGCTTTGCAATTCAGAATGATGGTTTTACATGAAGAGCTACACTGCAGCTTTCTCCCCAGTCCCAAACACTGACAAGGGCTCCAGAGAGGTTTGATACTTTCCCACCTTTAACACCCTCCTCATTAATCACACTGTCTTACATAGCCCTTGAGTGAAATTTTGCCAATTCTATTTTGCTCCCAGTTCCAAAAAAAAATAATGCAGTTATGAATGCCTGATAACTATTTTTAGGTTTTTTCTTTTTTTCTTTTTTTTTTTTTAAAAAAAACCCCACTGTACACAATAAGTACAGTACAGGTCCCTTTAGACTCATAGTGTTAACATAAACCTTTTTGTTTCTCCATCTGAAGTACATTTAGCTATTATTTTAAACCAGGTATAATAAAATATTCCTCTCTGACATGTCTGAAAAAACAGTTTAACTTAAGGCTCAGAGTTAAATATTCAGTATGATAGATTCTGTAGCTGAAAAAAAAAATCTTCCGTTTTGCTTTGGCAAGTGGGAAAATAGTGAATCAATCTCAGATGAATGCTCTTTTGCCTCCTTTCATTTGCTTTACAAACACTGTAAGATCCAACTTTTTTTTTGCTTCTATCTTAGATCAGTTTCTTTCCTAATCCATCTCAGTTCTTGACAATTTTGTTCTTGGCTAGTTTCCTTTTGGTTTTAAGCAACTTTAATGTTGATTTGTTTTTCCTAAGTCCTGGCTTCTTTTCATTTAATCTTTAATTTGATTTTAGACAAGTTTTATCTAACCCTGACAGATTTTCATTTGTTCTGCTACATGTTTTGGTTGCTAGTTTCACTGAGGCTTTTAATCATCATCTCTCTCACCTTAATGAGACTGCCACCATCCAGTAACAGTACTTCTTAGTTACTTTCACACTATTCCTAAACATCTGTTTAAGTTTTAAGAGATGTTCAGCTTCAAATTTCTTAGATTATGGGACTAAACCACATTTTCCTTCCATTAAAAGTAGTTAGAAGGTATGTGTCCCAAACTGTTTTCTAAATACAAACAAAATTTCACCCAAAACCCCTTTTTCTTCAGGGCTTACTTTAAAATAATTCAGAATGCAAATTATGCAAAAAGAGGCAGTCTGCATTTTTCTGATCATTAAACTATTTCTTAGTAATTGATTTTAGGAGCCACATTACTAGAAAAGCTTTCCTTTATTTCACCTTTTAGTAATCCTTGATGTTTTGAACAACACACTATAGTTACACTTCACAAGTTTTCCCAAACACAGCACAAACACAATGTCATACTTGAAAAAATATTCATTGAATACAAAATAGTAGAAAAATGGATTTCCAGTAACAATATTTATTTGTGCTAGTTAGTAGCATGTTAAGAATTTCTTTCATCTGGATCATTGAGACAATCCTAATGTGCCTAGAATTAGCATTTCAAAATGTAATAGTTTTTATCCAGCTGGTAAATTTCTAATCCAAGACTGCAAGAAAGCCATTAAGTAATACAATTTTTTTCTTCCTTGTAGTTGTTAAATCTGGAATAAGTTGTGATGCCTGTAACAGCTACCAGTTTGCATCATCTCCAAGCTGGTAGATCTTACAGTTTTGTGAAAATATAAAATGATGGACAAACACCAGATGTGCAGCAAAAGCAGCTCTGCTGAATAAAAAGATAAATTAAAAAAAAAAAGACTTTTAATATAGTAGCAAGTGCTTAATTGTGGATTTAATTAAAAAATGTTCATACATATGACCAGGGAAATGAAGTGCTGCATATTAGCAAACTTTCATGGGAGATTAAAGTCAGTTTTTCTATCAATCTGTCTCGATTCTGCTTAAGTAACAAAATCAATCCATTTCAATAAAGAGTTGTTTTTAATAGGAATTATACCCACTGTGTCATATTCTGCAAACATGATACTCATTTCAATTTGATTAGAGTGGCATGCCAGTGCATGCTGCCCTTTTCACATTTCTTTTAATTATCACACTGATGAGACATTTCAGCATGCTAAATTTGATGGGACAAACCTCCAGATAAAAATCCTTATCGCAAGAACATTGCAAAAATATACCTCAAATTCAGGTATCCTGATTCTGCCTAAAGGCTAAGAAGTACTTGATCACTTCAAACACGTTGTTCAGATGCAGCCATTTGAAGAAACCATTTGCTGTCATCATCATTGCACTATGAGATCCTATTGTAGTTTTCATGTGTTTATTGAAACAGCTTTATAACAATTTCAAAATGCATTTTCAGTTCTTTCACAGTGAAAGTTGTCTCACTATGTCTGCAAAACAGAACAGAGAGAGCTTGAGAGGGGACCTCTGCTGCACAGATGAGGCATTTCAAATGTCAATTCGGGGCTCACAGCAATGCAAAAGGATGATGTTTTATGGTACAGCCAATGAACAGCTGCTACTTCAACCTTTCATTTCAGACTCATGCTTTTATACCAACAATCAGGAGAAAGCTGAAAACGTTCAACTTTTCTCACTGGATGGGATCTTTTTTCTCAATGTGTAGGACTCAAGAAAATTTTAGTCATAATCAGCGTAATACCTGGCTTGAGAGAGAGGCCTTTAAGAGAGATGAAGACAGAAGATAATTGATTTTTTGAGTGATGGAAAAAGTTGTATTATATCAATTTAGCAACAGACCATGCTAAAGGATGTAACACTACTGGCATATCTACAACAACATTCTTTGAATTACAGGACTCTGCTCACTGTGCAAAATACCAGTGTGAAGCCAAGTTCTCAACTGCTCCTATTTTCTGACTTTTTATTCTTTTTTTAGGGCTCATGTGCATGTGCCCATGTGGGGTGGTAAGGCGAGGAAAATGCTAGGAAGAAATAATTATATTAAACTTGTTGATACATCTGATTTAATGTCTTAATTAGACTGGTGGAAGGCTCGGAAAGAAGCACCTATTCCCTAATATAAATGAGGTGAGATTAAATATGTTCTGAGTCAGTTGAATCCATAGGTTCAGAATAATTATTAGTAATAAAGAGCATCAGAACATGCTTTTGTATTATAAAGTACTTCCAAATCAAACACATTTTCTAGTTCAGGATGTTTCAAAACCACAAGCAAGAGGAACTTGGAAAGACTAGTATGTCTCACCTTGAGGTTTTACTACTAAATATAAGATCATACTATAAATTAACTGCTAAAAAATCACATAACAACTCTTTTCAATGGGATACTGAAACTCAGAAAACAGAATTGTATTCTCAATGACCTGAAAAAAAATTGAAAAGAGATGTCAGTACCACAGAGGAAATAAAAAACATTTTAATTGGCTTGTGGAATTAGCAGAAAAAAAATACTTTCTCATCAAGGTAAATAGATAAGCAACTATACGCAGATGTGAAGCAAAGGCATGCAAGATACTTTATTAACCCCTAGCCTAAAATCATAGACATTGAACAATTTAGGTGGCAAGTTTTCTATTCCCTGTTCTCTGTCACCTTGGAAGGGTAAACCCATTTCAGATAGCACGAGAACAGCAGCTTCTGAAGATAGTCTGTTCAGAGAAGATAGCAAAACCATAGGGATGACTAAAGTAATTTTTGAAATATCTGTCCTCAGATCACTTCCACTGTTGAAAATTTCTGTCCTTGGTTCAGCTATACCAGCCAAAACATGCTTGTATTTCTAAATGATGTATGGCTTTACAGGTTAGAAAAACCCTCTGTGATAGTGCAGCAAATATAAAAGAGAAGAATTTAAGAAAGTCAGTGTTACTACTCACCATTTATCTGTAGGCTGAAATTCCTGCTCATGTCTTAGAAAAGGCTTAGCAAATTATTTTGAAACTAACATTCATAAGATAGAATTTAAGTAATGTTGTACTGAACATGTAACTCCCTCCTGAACTACTAAAAGAGCAAAGTAACTTCAGCAGCTTGCACAAGATTGGTTGTGTTGACTGCGTTGACTTCTAAAAGGTGAAGATAAGAAAAGTTACAAATCCTCTCAGAAAAGGTTTCTTCCCTTCCTCAGAGCAATGATTTACAGAAAGGAAAACTATAATTAGAATACACTAAAATGAGGACCTTTGCTCTGAAGTATGACAGGAACATTAAACTTTGTGGGAGGCTAATTAAAATCAGACAGAACCTTAACCTGCAATTTTATTTTTTTTTTTTTTACACAAAATAAAAAAATGCTATGAATATTCCACATTTTACACTGAGTCAAAAAACTCTCATTTAAGGGCACCTACACTTCATTGTTCGGAATGTAGACCAGAGTCAGTCCAGTTCCAGTTTAGTTTTGCCAAATAAAAAGAAGTATCATTCAATTTTGCTATTTTATTATTCTGGCCTATTCCACTCTCAAAACAAAGGGATGAGCCTGGAACATTATTTATTCTGGAGGGATACAGCACATAAGTACATTTTACAAAGTGAAGTTCGGAATCAAATTCTAGGGGGAAAAAAAAGAAAAAAGAGCATGAGAAGACTTTGTTTGGCTTTTCTGGTTGACTTTGAGCTTAGTCTCTGTCACCTCTCCTGGTGGTTTGGCACTTTCACTGTGGTTTTGAGGGCATCATCTGACTGGTGAACATGACTGGGCTTAATAAACTTAAATGTCTTTTCCAACCCAAATGACTCTATTATTCTATGATCACATGAAAAAAAAAATTCCACTGTCAGGTTTTCCCAGGGAGCAAGCAGACTGATTTTATCTGGCAAACACTTTGGGCTGCTTTGAAAAGACAAAGCATAAAAAGTTCAAGATCATGTCAAACATATCATAAAATCAAATTAGCCTAACTTTAATCTAAACAACACGCAATGCAAACTACGATTGATATTTTCAGTCACTTCCAGTAAACACAAGAATAAATCCACATGAAAAACTGAAGTAGGGTTAACTGATATAAAAAAAACAGCAGAAAATATTATACTTTCTCCAAGCTGTATTGTGGACTGAAAAATGAAAATACACTGAAATATTTCTTTGAGTTTCATATGGCTTTTCTCAACACTTTACAGCTGCATATTTTGAGTAGTCATCAAAATATAGCAGATGTGACCAAATGGGAAGGGAACATGCTGGAAATCAATACACTATATGGAAGGCCCCAGTTTAGAAATATAGTCTTCCTGAGTGGATTTTTGATAAATTTTTTCACAGCTACAACCCTCCCTGCATAACAATGCCACAAACTACACACAGTTCTGCCAACAGCAGAAATGTGACAATTATTCTTAAAGAGATTAACATTTATAAAGGTCAAGACACGGGTCTGTTGAGAAGCCCTCATTCAGATTAAAAATTACAGAATCATAGAATACTACACTGGAAGGGACCTCAAGGATCATCTGATCCAACCTTTCTCGGCAAAAGAATGGTCTAGACGAAATGGCCCAGCACCCTGTCCAGCTGAATCTTAATAAATGTTAGTGAAATTATCTTTCAAACACTAGCATAGAAGTTGTTTGTAAGTAACATCAAATGAATAACTTTAAAACAACTGACTTTGGAGAAGGGGAAAGATGATTGTGTTTCTTATAAGTTATCATACAGAAAACAGTGAGATTTAAGAATGCAATATTTTTTTATTAATAGGTTCAAGATGAAGAAAATAGCCAAATTTTCAGCTGTTGTAAATTAGAGGTTATTATAAGCTTAGTTGCCATATTCATGGACAACTGAGTCTCATGATGTGTGAGGTTCTATGTTATACAGCGTAAATCCAAGAAAATTATCAAAATTATTTTAATTTAAATTAAAGGAACATTTGGCTCACAATTATTAATTTTCCAATCCAGTGAACTTAATAGCCTAATCTTTCAAACACAGGGATAAATTTGGTCTGTAAATGGTATGTCTGGCTAAATATATGACTAATAGTGCCAATTCACTGCCCAATCTTTTATCTTTTGGTAAAAACATCTTATGGGAAGAAGTCTAGAAATTTTCAATGGAATCAATATTTTCAAGGATGACTGCATTAGAATACACTAATGTGCAGCCCTTCAGAAAATGCTGAGAAATAGGTGTCTAAATTTAAACAAAGAAGCTTTTAAGAGTTCCCTTAGTAACTGCACCTACAAAGTGATGTACTCTTAAACCACCATCTAGGATCTGTCTTCAGATGCGAGCAAATACGGAACATTACATATTAAGCAGAATAAAATACTGTAAAAGAACATAGAATTAAACTGTCATAATGACAAATACAGCTTTAAAAGTTCCCTTCATAATGCAGGCATATTTTCTTGTTTTGCAAAGTTATGGATCATTAAGAAAAAAAGAGGTTTAACATTTTGAAATAAATGACACCTGTTGAAACATTATCATCACAGCTTATTATACATTGAGATTGCTCCATTCCACCTAAATAAAAATGTCATTGCATTTTAATGTCTTTCCTCACTAGGAGTCTCGGCAGCATTTAATAATAACCCAGTTAAAAAATGTAGCAATTTAAAACAAATACAGGAATTTGTCTGGAAAGGCACCACTAAAATAAAAAAAATGCCAATCACCTGAACAAGTAAAGTATTCAGTGTCTCCCAGGGAATGTTAAGTAATTTAAACAAATATTTTACTAATTAAGAATTATCTTTATTTTCATATGCAATGTTACTTATATCAGACAAGTGTTAGAACCAGATGCTATATAAAAAAAGTATGCTTCTTCCAGCCTCCAAGCACCCTTCCAGACTTGATTCTACATGTCAGTTGGACCTTACCTGTAGAAAGGTTGAAGACTAAATTTGGACCATTCTTTCCATTGTGTAAATGACCTGTATAACTTACACAAAGAAACCAATAGAACATAGGTGGAATAGGCCCACTTAACCTTTTATTTTAAAGTGATCAGTGTGGATGAATGACTAAGTTAATTTATTCAAATGGATGTAAAATTCAAAAGGTGATTCACGACTTCTATGAAGAATGTGAATGTATTTGAAATGAAGACGTGAATTACAAATTTAAGATACCATAAATTAAACCCCTGTCACTAGCAAGATAACATAGAATCATAGAATGGCCTAGGCTGGAAGGGACCTTAGAGATCATCTAGTCCAACCTCCCTGTCATGGGCAGGGACGCCACCTCTCGACTAGACCAGGCAACACATGGGGACCGAGCGGGAACATTCCTTCCTTAAATTTTAAGTTCTTTACTTTGACAGATTGCAGACAATTATAGAGACTTATCACAAAAGTATTCATAATTTCCTATCCAGATTAGCAATTAATTCCACTCCAGTGAGTCTCAAAATATAAGGCATTTACACTCTGAACATGCTAATAAGAACCTAAGGAAAAACAACCAAAACCAAAGTAAGGGTGAGAGGTGATTTCCCTCCAGTTATAAGCAATTGACCAATGGCTATTTTGTTT
This sequence comes from Apaloderma vittatum, assembly GCF_000703405.1. Taxonomy (NCBI): domain Eukaryota; kingdom Metazoa; phylum Chordata; class Aves; order Trogoniformes; family Trogonidae; genus Apaloderma; species Apaloderma vittatum. The sequence continues at coordinate 2,138 of NW_009708761.1, read as the reverse complement.
GGACTTAATTCATGATGACTTCTTTAAGCTGTGGTTTGTGGCCTGTTGTAAAAAATCATCTAGGCACTTGCAACGCTTGGTGCTCTGTAGCAGACTGTTTTTCATGATAATTGCAAATTTGCAATTTTCTATAGGCCGTTACAAACAAAAATATAAAAAATAAAAAAGTCCCATAAGTTTGCTCCAGGCTGGAATTTGCACATGCAGATTTAGTAGCTGTAAAGAATCAAGTAAAACAGCATGCTGGAGAAAACTCTACATAACAATAATCATAACCACCAGATGTTAAAATTTAAGAATAAGACCCTATGGAGAAACAGAGAAATTACACGAGTGCAAGGAGCACTTGTTGAATATAATGAGACAGAAAGAAAGGAATGCTGATAACTTTCTGGATAAGATGAAATGAGGCAGAACATCTACTTTTGTTATCAATGTTTTAGTTAAATTTTGCCAAAACTATCTGATCCAAGGCATCTTCTCTTCAGCAGTTCAGACCAACACAGAGTACTGCTTTGAGAAAGCCTATTTCAGTTAATAACACTTTGCTGCTGCAAAGGTGGTGTCTTCCTTGGGGTGTATTCCTACAAGCTTGAAGAAGACCTAAGCTTGAGGGTGCTTAAAAAAAACTAAAAAATACTCAGGATTTCAGGCAAATACCTCCAAGAAAATCAACTCATCATTAAGCTGGTTATGCAGGTTGCCCAGCCAGACTCTCAGTCTCTCCCTCTGATACTTGTGTGGGTTTGTTAAATAATTGCTGGTCTCTCCAGCAATATTTCTTGTTGATTGCTCTTCCTTTCTCCTCCTCAAACAGGTTTTTTTTTTTTGTTTTCAAAAAAGAAAAAAAAGGAAATGTCTTTATTTCCCAAACAGCACAGTTCAACAGATCAAAATGTGACAAAACAATTCAGTCTTGGCAGCCTGCAGAAAAGAGATGATGAAACTGCCTCGATGACACTTACACGAGTGATGGGACAGACCCAGTATCACAAAGGTTAATAGTAGAAGGCAGAGAGAGTGATCTTCAGCTCTAACGGGGAAAAAAAAACCCAAAACCTTTAACCGTCAATTTCCAGACCACCTCAGTCTCACAGTTAAGTCTTCAGTGCCATCTGCTGACTCGGGTTTTCATTGCAGCTCCCAAAGCAAAAAGTTTCTCCAGAAGCAAGATCTTCTGAATTTTCTGCCTGGGGGTTGATGTTACCAGAAATTTCTTGTCGGAATTATAAGTGTGACTAATTCAACTTACCCTTTAAAATGTTATGTTTCTCGTTGTGGGAGATTTCATTAGAGCTACTTGTTTGTATTGCCATCATACATTACAAACAACAATGCTTAGAGGATTCTGATTCTACTCAGTGCATTCAACTGAGAAAAAAAAAAGCCGCTATACTAAAATAATGGAATTATTTTATAAAGTAGGCACTTAAATTATAGTAGAGAAAAAGTAATTCTCTACTGTAGCCACCTGTGGATTCAGTATGACCAAGTTGCTTAAATTTCAATGAATATGCCCAAATTATGCCCTGAGGTCACAGTCTGATATTACAATTGCTTTCTCTGATCTCCTTTGTTTGAACTGAGTATTTCTTGCCTATCTGAAAACCCTTTACACCCAAGGAAGTTCATTTCTTTTAGTCACGCTACAGTTGAAATAGTCTATCATTAAGTTGGGAAAACAATGAGAAAAAAAAAGTGAAAATGCAGGTAAGCAGTTGCCTGACAAGCATTAAGACAAAAAATAATCTTTTCCCCCCCTCCCCGTTGTGGTTCAAACTGAGGCGGCTCATGAAAACTCTTACATAGATCTGGTGAAGTCAGATTTCTACGCAATCATTTCAGAGAACACAAAGAAATTGAGAACTTTCTCTTCTTTCATCTCATACAGAGTACAGGCAAAATTCCTACTGTTAATACTTTTCCTGTGTCTTTCTTTTTTTTTTTAGAAAAAGTCTTAGCTAAAAAAAATGCTGGAAGCATTGAAATAAAAACTTGTGCCAAAACCAGCTAAATATAAAATAACTGATTATTATAGTGGAGAATTTCAGACATCGTGAGCCCTGTAATAGCAGTAGAAGATACTTAAATTTGCTCAGATTTACAGCTTATGTATTGGGTTGGCTCAGCCGGATTTT
>NW_009708760.1:48738-51939 GCF_000703405.1 Apaloderma vittatum | reverse complement strand
CCACTTGCCTGCCCGTCTGTGCTCAGACTGCTCCCTTTTCCAGCCTGGAGCTTGCCTCTGGTGGGCCGGGATTACCTGGAGACCCTCTCTGCCTGGTACTGCAGCTTTGGCAAGTGCTGCAACACAGGAGACTGCCGAATAGTCAACAACGTCACGGGTGAGTGCTGTGCTGTGTTTGGGAGACCCAAAGCAGTGCTTGTCTCTGTTGCCTCTCCTGTTGTTCCTCTTGTTGTTTGTCAATGTTTTGGTTTTTTCTTTTTTAAAAAGTGAATTTTAGCAAGTAGTCTAAGTAAAAGGCATTTCTGAGCAGGGTGCTGAGCTGGAGGGAGGGAGAGCGGCTGAGCTAAGTTCTGTTTCCCATTATTCATTGGTAGCTCTGAGACTACACAAGAGTTGTTTTTCCTTACTCTACAGCACACCTGCTCTGGGTTGCCATGAGCCCAGTCTTCATCCAGTAGCTCCCAGCCCTATGCACTGGGATCTAAACGAGCTCGGTATTCGGCCCTGGATCAGGAGGGTACACCAAGACCTGTGTGTAAGCCCTGCACAGGTATCATTGCATTTTACTGGCCCTGAGACCTCTGCTGTCCGTACCCACTGCTGGGAGTTCACAAGGACCTTTGGGCTTCAGTGCCCTCTGCAGTCGCCAAATATCTGCTGTGTTTCCAGAAGGTCAAAAAGGAGCCAGCAGGAGATTTGTGTCTTTTTGTGGGCAGTGGCTGATGCAGGCAGGCTACAAGGCAAGCTTGTCTCATTGACCCATGACTTTAATGCTACTTAGTGCTTGGCCACATCTTCTCTTCCTCTCACCTGCCCCAGCAGCTGGGCTTGCAAGTTAAGGCTGAGCTCTTGCTCTCTCTACCGTAGGGCTGGAAGCAGACCTCAATGAGCAGCTCCATGGGCAGCACTTGGCCAAAGAAGTCATCATCCGGGCAGTGCGAGGGTTCCTGCAGAGCCCGCGGCCAGAGAAGGCTCTGGTCCTCTCCTTCCATGGCTGGTCTGGCACAGGCAAGAACTTTGTGGCTCGGCTGGTGGCCAGTCACCTGTACCGGGATGGGCTGAAGAGCGAGTGTGTCAGGGTGTTCATCTCACTCTTCCACTTTCCCCACCACAAGCTTGTGGACTCATACAAGGTGAGAGCCAACAACACGGCGTCGCTGTGGGGATGGTCCAGCATGCTGGGTCTGCCTGGGATGGAGTTTGTTGTACTCACAGTAGCCCATATGGTGCCACGATTGGCATTTCTGAGTAAAACAGTGTTGTTAACACATGGGTGTTCTGGCTGCTGCTGAGCAGAGCCTGCACAGCCTCAAGGCTTTCTACTCCTGCTGTGCCCCTGCAGTCAGTAGATGGGGAGTGTGCGAGAAGTTGGGAGGGGAGACAGCAGACAGCTCACCCCAACTGACCAAAGGGATATTCCAGGTCATTTAACATGATGCTCAGGAATAAAAATTGAGGGAAACAGGTGTTGGGGTAGGAAGCCATTGCTCAGAGACTTGCTGGGCATCCATGTATTTGTGGTAGGTGTGAGTGCTTACCTTTGTATCGCTTTCTTTGATTTATTTCTTCTTCCTTTCTTCACTTATTAAACTATCTTCATCCTGACTTGCTCATTTTCTTGCTTTTGCTCTTGCTGTTCTCTGCCCTGTCCTGCCAGGTGGGAGGGCTGTGTGGCACTTAGCTGCCAGCCTGGGTTAACCCATGGCCTCCAGCATGATGATCTGGTGGCAGTGGCTGCTGCTGGGCTTCTTATGCACCTACCTGCTGCTCTGCAGGCTCAGCTGAAGAAGCAGATAAGCGAGACTGTCCAGCTCTGCCAGCAGTCGCTGTTCATCTTCGATGAGGCAGAGAAACTTCATTTCAGCCTCCTAGACGCCATCAAGCCCTTTATGGCTCACCACGACAACCAGGGCCAGGTGGATTACCGAAGATCCATCTTCCTCTTCCTCAGGTAATTTCTGGACCCCCAAAGGGATGGGATGGAACAAAGTAGTGGAATTTATCCCCCAAGGTGTGCGATATGAGGGGCTTAGGCTGCAGAGAAGGGGAAAGAAATGTCTAGCTTCTCCAAGAAGCAGTTTTGTTTATTGATGCTGGGCATCCTGTCTGGGTACAGGAGGAGCTGAGGTCTGGCTTAGCTGGGACACCAGAGCCAGTGTCTAGGCTTTGAGACAAGGAACCAGTAAGGGTCAGCGCTAGCTTGGCATCACCCCACGCAGTGGAGCAGGGAGATTCACTGCCCCAGGGAGCAAAGCTGTGGCTGCAGATCTTGGTGGGAAGTTCTTTTGCAGCGTGGGAGTGGGAGGTGGGGAGTTCCCACTACCTGGCCATGGCTGAAGGCTGAGGTGCTTTTGGCCCACTGCACTGAGAGGGGCTCATCCTGGCATCGGTGTATCCTGTGGTTTAGTTGGTTCGTTTCCCACCCAAAGGGAGAAAGGAGTTCAGTACATGCACACCTCAATACTCTCCCTGACCCAAGCCTAGGTGGAAGAGGAAAGGGACATCTCAAAACTGAGATACAAAGTTGGCACATGCCTGAAGCAGGCAATGAGAAATGCCAAGGAGACACAAGCTTCTTGTCTTTCCTTCAATTTCAGAGTTACAGCTTTCCGCTTGGTTCTGGCAATAGGCCTTCCCACAGGCTGGAGGTGGGCAGAGCATTTGTTCCCCGTCTCCCACCGTGCTCTGAGCTCCGAGCTCAGTGGTTCCTCAGGGAAGTTTCTCTGGAGGACCTGTACGTATGCCCAGGGCTTGTGGAGCTGACCACATTTCGGTCCCTGTGAGGGCCTCAGGCAGGAGCCATGGTGGAGGGGGCAAATTCTCCCTCATTGCCCGGGGCAGGGTGAATGTGCTGAGTTGACCTTGTGTCCTATCAGGCACAAGCCATACAGGTGGCAGGGGGACAATGACATCAGCCTCTGCGTGCCACCAAGCAGAGGGGAGCAGGATGCCTTGACCTGCAGTGGAGTGTAATCTTGGAGGGAGGTTCATCATAGCTGGTGGCAGTGTGACCCAGAGCTGGTGCAGGAGGACTGGCTCTGCCCCAAGGGCTCCTTTGGATATTGGCCCAGTCCTGCAGCTTTGGCCAGGTTTGGGGGACAGGATGGGAGCCTCAATGACTGTCAGGACCTCACGTCCCCCAGCAGAGAGGGTGTCCAGTGGAGTCCTTGTGTGGGAACTGCTCTGCTTTGTCCCTCAGGC
>NW_009708760.1:25573-48707 GCF_000703405.1 Apaloderma vittatum | reverse complement strand
CCGGGTCCGGGCCTGCCACTTGAATCTCTGCCCTGGACCTTTACTTCTAGTGGGACTCCTGCCATGTGCTCTGACCTCCTCACTTGGACTTTCAGTGATGGCTTGTTGAGAGTTTGGCGTGGAGTCAAGGGTCGCCTGCGAGGTAGATGGCATCCCAGCCAGGACAGGGGACTGGCAGGGAAGGAGGGTTCTGCTGGCTCCTGGTCCCACCCTGGGAGAGAAAGCAGCTGCCCCAGGGTCTAAGCTGGGAAGATGGAAGACAGCTGCAGAGATGCCTAGAGAAAGGGGCTCTTTTGGAGGAAAGCTGGTTCCTCCCCGTGCTCATATTTCAGATGTTAATCCTCCACTGCAAATCCTTTGTGGCTAACAGAATTGCTGGGGCTTTAGGAGAGGCTGCTGGTGGCTCTTGGCAGCTTATCTCTGGGGGCACGGCTGAATGACTTCCCTTCTGCATCCACAGCAACCTCGGTGGCAACACCATCAATGAGGTAGCCCTGGACTTCTGGCGAGCCGGCCGGGCGCGAGAGGAGATCTCCATGGAAGTCCTGGAGCAGCGGCTGCGGCTGGAGCTGCAGGAGCCTGCAGGTAAGAGCCCAGTGCACTTGTGGGATGCTGTGGTGCCCCAAACCTGCCCCTCCATGCCAGCCTGAGGACTTGCTTACACCAAACCATCCACCTTGTGCCACACAGTTGTGTGTGCTCTGGAACAAACCTTTATTCCAACCCTGGCCCTGGGGTTATTTTGGAACATCAGCTGCTGCTTTTGCCCACAGCAGCACAGCACTGCTGTGAGGCACATGAGGAGGGGGCAGCTGTGAGTAGTCCTTGCCCCCTTCAGCCCTGAAAATAGCCAGGTTGTGAGAAGCACCCTTACACCATCAGGAGGTATCAAGGCTTCTCTGGGAAATCAGGCTTCTCTAGGCCCGAGATGGGCAAGCTGTGGTGATGTTCTGTGTTCAGACCAAGTGCTGGCCTGCTCTTCACAGGTGGGTGTCTCTTTCGCACCACATCTGGCTGGATGAGCCAGGACAGCCCCCTCAGAGACACAAGCCTTGCCTTTCAGAGGGATGACAGCTCTCTGACAAAGCTTCTGAAGTTTGTTTTGTCTTTGTGATTTGCTACAGAGAGCAGTTATGCCCGCAGCCACCTCCTTGAAGAGAACCTTATTGATTTTTTCGTGCCATTCCTGCCCCTGGAGTACCACCACGTGAAGCTCTGCATACAGGATGCTTTCCTGGCCCGTGGACTTCCGTATACTGAGGCAGCCCTTGATGAGGTGGCTGGGATGATGGTGTTTGTCCCCAAAGAAGAGAAGCTTTACTCTGCACAGGGCTGCAAATCTGTATCGCAGCGCATCAATTACTTCCTTCCCTGAACACCTGGTGGGACTAGACCAGCAGTGAAGGTGGTTCTGCGCTCTAGGACCTGCTTTCCTTGCACAAGGTGGGGCAAGCGGCTTACCCAGGGACAGACTGAACCCCCTGGTGCCCCACGGGCTGCTTGCGGGGAAGGAGGCACAGCCCCGCCTCGCTCCTGGGACACGGGGACAGCCTACGCTTGGCTGCATTTGAAATCTGTCCAGTGCTTTAAGTTTTTAGCAGGTAGTAGCCTGAAGTTGTGACTTGATTGTGCTGACAAGGCACCTTGTTAGGCATGAGCGGAGATGTCCGAGTCCTTGGTTTGTGACCATGTAGTGAAGGCCTCGGACAGGCTGGTCCTGTTGAGACAGTCTGGCAGAAGCCACATCCTCATCCCTGTCCCCAGTTTTCTCAGAACCACATGGAAGTGTTTTGCTGGGGTTGAATTGTTTTTCTTTCTCTTTTGCTCTCTTGCATTCACAAGGCGTTTTCTGCTCAGGGACTTGTGTGCCAGGATCAGTGTTTCTGCAGGGAGGCCTTTGCCTTGAGAAAATGACTGAATGATCTCCTCTGGAGACATCAAATCCACAGCTTCCGAGTATCTCACTTCAGAGTATCCCTCTCTAGTTGAAGTCTTTCGTTGTATGGAAGCAGCTGAGGGGATGAGGGGAACTTCTGCTGAAATTATTTCTCTAAGTGGTTTGATGAAGAGCCCGTTTGCTTCACAGCCTTCAAGGGTGAAGGTTGGTTGAGGAGGATGGTGGCTGAAGGAACAGGCTGCAATCAAATTTGGATTTTCAGGGCTGTGTTAAGCTCGGGAGGTTTTTTTCTTTTCAGTATGTTGCATGCTGTGGGTTTTTTTGGCTGCTATCAGCATTACTACACTAAGGGGCTGTTTGCTGTCTGGGTACTTGCCAGGTGATAAGCAGGACCAGAAAATTTCAGCAGTGTTACGGGAATCGCTTTGTGACCTCTAGGTCAAAACTCCCTTCCAACACAGCTGGGCTGGGGCAGTGAGGTGAGACAGCACATGCCAAGGACGGGGCTTAGCTCCCCAGCACCCCACGCACAGACCTTTGGTCTATTTTAAGCTTTGAACTTTGCTGTCGTGCCAGTGATGAGCAACACAACCTCTGGGAAAAGATTGACCAGGCACACTTACCAGTCCTGCAGACTTGGAGTTTGCATTTCCCTCTGGGCACGCTGGCTCTGTTATCTACAGAGGCTTCATAGTCCAAGGCAGGAGGACAAGCCAGCTGCTTTCCCGCGGCTCAACTGATGTGAAGTTAATTTAAACTTACCGCTTGTTTCTTGTCAGGCAGTTCTGAGACTTGGGGTATGGTTAATCTCTTAATTGCAAGTGTTGAGCCTAAAGCTTCAGCCCAGGAAACATCAAAGCGAGATGTGTCTGGGGAAGGGAGGGCACAGCCCCACAGTTGTGCTTTATAACCTGGGCAGAAGGTTGTTAGTTAGTTGAAGGTTAATCGCTTAGAAGGTTGTACAAGCCAGGAAAACCTATGATTTTTATTTTTATTTTTTTTAAATAGAAAAGAATCCTCAGCTGCCCAGGTTAGACTGACATGGCTCAGAGTGGGAGGGATTGCTCTGGCAGCCGTTTCACCAGTGCTTCACCTTTCACCAATGCTTCACCGTGCCAAGCTGCTATGAAGCTGCCGTTAACCAGTTCTTACCCTGTTACTCATTAAGGAGGTGGTGGTGGTGTTACTAACGAGGGCAACTGTCCAACTAACGATGCAAGACCCCGCACTCTGCCAGGTCACAGGCCTATGTTTTGGAATTAAGCGAGCGTTTGATTATGCAACCCCCAATGGCAAGAACTGCTCCCCTCTGACCACTCTATGGCAACATTAAGTTTGATTTTTACAGGCATAAATAAAAAGATACTGCTTTTCTTTGCAATCTGGCAGTATTAAATTGTCTTATTAATAGATTTATAATCATCTTGCCCTTTCTACCAAACAAACACAAAAACCTTCAGGTTAGTACTGAGCAGCTTCAAATATACCATAAGAAAAAAAAAGCAATGTATACTTGTGGTTTTTGCCAATAAAATATTGCAACCTTTATTTAAAACAAAATGCAAATTGGCAAAACTCTGTGGAACGACAGGCAAAGAGGCCCTTCAAAAGGGCCTTATTTACATCAAGTTTAACACTGTTCGCAGTTCACAGTCAGACAATAGTGAGAGAATTAAATTAGAAAAACAACCAAAATATATTACAATAACAATTAAAAACAAAAACAGTTGACAACACTGCTAGAGTGATTGGTGATTAATGTGTTTTGTTTCATCCATTCCTGCCCTCAAAGAGTTCACTACCGAGACAAACAGCGTGCCGAGCCCGTCGGGTTTTACCTCCCACGCACAACAGACACATTTGGAAGAACGACCTCCTTTGGTACAGACATTTCTCATCGTGTAGGTATTGCAAAGAAGTCAGGTGCCCCATAACCTCTGATTTCCTACCACCAGGGAATAGGCCGAAGGCTTTGCTCTACACTATGGGCAGTGCGACCTGTTCTGGGTGGTGCTGCTCAGGAGAAATGTCCTTTGTGAACACACAGCCCACCTTTCCCACAGTGTTCTGCATCAGCAATGCTGCTCCATTCCGCTTTCCCAGTGGCTAAATTTGATGCAGTCCCAAGACCCTCTTAATTTGGCTTCATCCCTGTCTGCACTAATGAAAAAACATGATTAGATCGGGGTGCTGCCAGTCAGACAGCCAAGCACGCCGCTTCTGGGGTTAAAACGGGGTGTACACCAGTGCAGGAAGAAAAAAAAGAGAATTGCACCTGTGGCTGATTCCCCACAGGAGGGAGGGAAGAGAAAGTGCCCCAGGTCAGCTCGCTCAGTGTGAGTGCATGCTCTGTGCTTGGCGAGGCGGGGTGCCTCTGCCACAAAGACAACGACTACAAATGCCTGTACTAGTGCAAGTGAGGGAGCCCAACCACAAGCGCACCGTCACCCTGTGCAGCCTCCTGACCGTGGTGCGGGAAGGAAACGCAACAGGAGGTTACACCTTGTACCCGAACCGGTGCTCTCCACAGAGCTTCACCATCCTGACATTGCTTTGGACGCCCTGCGCAAGGCTGAAAACAATAGAAGCTGCTACAGTAGAGACCTTTAAGGCTGAATGGAAAGCCAAAGCTTGTGAAAGGGAGATGGAAGGGCAGTAGTTTTAGGCAAGTAGCTGCGGAAGGGGAAACAACTGAATGGTGAGTTATAGGACAAGCAGCAGCTTTCCCACATACCATCTTTTGCTATGCCACCAGAGGGCAGGGAGGAATTCCAGTTTGGGAATACAATGCTGCTTGGCAGCCGGAATTCTTGCAACCACCGATTTAGCAGGAAAAAAGCCTAGCAAGTCAGTGCTACCTCTGCCACCAGCTGCCTACCTGATGTAAGACAATAAGTAAGAGCAAAGAACACGCTCCCTGTGGGAGCAATGAATGGTCAAATCCCAAAATGCCACTGCTTGCTGTTTTCCCACCGCAGGAGGGATCAGACCCGAATGGGCTTGTGTGGCCCACAGAGGTTGTGGAGTCCCCATCCTTAGAGATACTCAGCCCTGTCTGGTTTTGGGGAGAGGTTTAGTAGTTAGACATTCCAGGAATTGTTTTCTATCAACTGTTGCTGGAGCTTTTCTGGAAGACTGGCATTCAGAGGAAGGAAGGAAAGGAAAAAAAAAAAGGAGGGGGCTTCTTTCAAAATACTCATTGAAACTGGACTTAACAGCCTTAAAATTTTCCCCTGAGAATCACTTCAGTTTCAGTCCATTTGATCTAGGCTGAGCAGCACTACAGTGACGGAACACACGATTGTCTGCTGGGGCAAACATGCCCCTGCCCTTCTGCCCTGAAGAACACTCTTCACCTTTGAAATCCTTCGGATTGTCTGAATGGCCACGTGAAGCCGCCTTCCCTTCACAGGTCACCTTTCCAAAGGCAGTTCGCTTGGCGCGCAGTGCCGCACGCCTTTGATAAAAATGACTGAAAGAGATAAGGTTAAACCCATGAAAGCCCTCAGTAAAGTCTAGGAGATAACAGTTCAGCGCTCAGCCTTGTGGCTGAGTGATGCTGTGAAGGAGCTGCTACGCAAGCTGAAGATCCTTCTGGCCAGCAGAGTTTGTTGGGTCGGCTTGGTACTGCTCCATCAGGGAGAGGAACCCAAGTTGTACTTTCATTTGTCTCTACTTAGGTACCAGCTCACTGGGGGAAAAACCAACTGGTAGGAATAATTAACTCACGTTAACACCCATTGGTTAGCGTGGAGGGTGGTGAAGCTCTCTACCTCAGGTACCACTCCACAGGGGATCCATTCATGCATCGTGACACAGCTTTGTTTACTACAGAGGGGTAATAAAATGAGGATTCTCAGGCACCAGCCCATTTCTAAAGATTTTTTTTCAGGACCCTTTCTTGCTATGCTCTGTGGGAAAAAAAAAAACAAAGGGGCACACTCAGGGAGACAGCCCAGACGGCTTCCAGATGCTGACAGGGCAACGCTTCTAGCCCCAAATGGAAATGTCCTGCTTCTAAATTCACACCTGTGTCCCAGCTCAACTCTAAATGCTCAAACTAAAAGCAGTAGAGTCACACTTTAAAAACAAAATATAAAAGATTCAAGGTGCAGCAAGCGAGATCCTCTACCATCACCAACAGTGTGAAGTGAGCAGCAGCGTGCAGGGTAACGTGTGTTTGGAGCTGGGTATCAGGCCTGGTTTTTCACTCAGTTAGTTAAGCTCTTCCTACTCACCAGCACGTAACACCTCAGGCAGTTGTGTGTATACGCAGAAAACTGGCTTTTTGAGGCCACAACAGTCTACAAACAGCATTGGGACCAAGGAAGACAACATCAACCATGTGGCAGCTTTCATTTTGGGATTGTCATTAGGCATCAGCCAGCAGAGATCATAACCCAGCCAGAGATCCCTGTGGCAGAGCTGTAATGGTGGTTGTCATGTGTTCCCTACCCCACAGCATGAGATTCTGGGCTAGCCTTTAAAATACAGGAATAAATTAAAAAAAAAAAAAAAAGACTGTGGTTCCCCTGTGTGCTGACATACCCAGACATACACCTTCAGAAAGCCCAGGAGACTGGTAAGCGCTAGAACGAATCCTGGGGAGCCGACAGTGTGAGGTGTTAGCGTTACGCCAAGGGTAGGGACAGGTCTAGGGAATCCTGCAGCAGCGAGGGCGCGTGGCGGGCAGGACAGGCTCTGTTCTGGGGCTCTCCGGCTCACCCTGCAACTGCTAAAGGAATGTGGAGAACGGCCAGAGGTGCCGGAGGCTCCGCCTTGTCTACCCTGGGGTCCTCAAGGTGATGAAATTGAATTGGGGAGTCAATGTGATAACAAGTTCAGAACAAGCTAGAGCTTAAATAAAACAACCAAACACCCACCCACCCCCAATAACAACACTGGCAAGTTGTGCAAGAGCCCCAAACTACTCACAAACGACCATCAAGCAGCACCCGTGCTAGACCACTAGAACTAGGCATCAGTTGAGTGAAGGCTGTGTGGTGGGGAAGGGGAGGGGGTTATTCCAGTGGTAAAGTCTGCCCAGCATCCCTGACGCTTCTGATACGATAAAGACGAGAACACGTGGCGGATGAGGTGGACAAGAGGGAAAAGGGATCGGTTCATATATTAATGAATCTTTGCAGTTCTCGTTACAGCAGCAACAGCGCCGTGGAAGCAGGAAGCCCCGTGGGCTAGTGCAGCCACCTCCAGCAGCGCTGAACACCGTCAGTGCATTAGACCTTCCTCCAACCGCACACGACCTCCCCCTTCAGAGCTGCTCCAGCTAGGAGCAGGTGGTACCAGCGAAGCCCCGATGCCCTTCCTCTGCCTCGCTGGGAGGCCAACGTATGCATTAGTGCAGATGGGGGAGGATCTTCTGTACAGTCACTCCAGCTATCACACCAAACCATCCTGCCCAGAGGGAGAACCTGCCGTCAATTCTCCTGCCCTGCCAAGGCAGAAGCAAGAAACTTCGTTCCCTCGCCAAAACTGAGCAGATCAGCCTGACCAAGGTAGGGACAAACACTTGACATCCTGCCCCTTTCAGCTTTACTCTACCCTCTCCATCCCCTTTTTATTTTTTGAGATGAACCTGTAAACGTGAGGAGAACTCAGTGATCTGAGGTACTTCACATACTCAAGTATCAGTCTTTCCTTTTGAAAGCATCAGTACAGAAAAAAAGTCTCCCCCCCTCCCCTCCCCGTGTGTGTGTTTCTCTTACCAGATTGACAGTAGCTACCTTTGCACCACATCGCTGATTTCTTGGACACATGACAATAAGTTATTAAGGACGGGGTTTGCCCCAGGGACGCTAGCAGCCGTTGAGGACACCTGCAGTTCCTGCAGGCTGAGTTCCAGTTTGCTCACGGCTTCCCGGAAGGCAAATTTGTTACGCGTGTGCGGGATGCAGTCCACGTAGCCTGAGCAGTAATCCAACAGCTGGTGCCCTGTGTCCACCAGCTGGCTGTTCGGCGTCGGCTCGGCGATGGCGCTTGAGAGGAGATCTGCGCACTCCAGCAGCGCTTCCTTGCTGATTTTGTCCGCAGAGATCTTCTCAGCTGCCTGTTTGGTCTTTCGGAGCGCTACTTTCGTGCCGGCTGTGCCGTTGGCCATTTTCACTGGGGAGGTGGAAGACGATGACGGAGGCACTTGAGGTGGAGGCATCACCGGCCTCCCAGATTTTCCACCGACAGGTGCTGCTGCTGCTGCTGCCACCTTCTTACTCCCTTCACTCGATTCCAGTCCGTGCTGGGCTCCCGCCACGTTGCTCAGCTCTTCTGCTGCGTCTGGGCAGGCAGCTGGCTGTTGGAGCAGCCTCATCACCGGTGGTGGAGGTGGAGCACACTTTGGTTTTACCCGTCTGGGCCGGTCCCTGTCGCCAGAAGAAGTGACCTGATGCTCAGATAAGAGCTTAAATTTATTACCCTGAGAGTCTGTGCCAATGAGCTGCACATCCGCTGGAGTGTGTTTTAGAGTGGGTGAGATTAGGACTGGCACTTTGTGGTTATGAGTGGTTGGAAGTATTGCTGCAGCCTTTGCTGGAGATGACCACGCTGGTTTCTCGCCATCCTCGAGAGCCCCTTGCCGCGGGCCACTGTTTTTTTCTTTGCCCTTAGGAACTGCCGCTAGCCCTGGACCCTCCTTCTCTTCCGACCCAGAGGGGGTTCGGAAAGGGAGTGCCGTGGCACCCCTTGGCAAGAGTTTCGCTTTTGGTCTGTCTCTGGTCAAAGTGGGGCCTTCTTCAAACCTTTTGGGAAGCAGGTCGCTGGCCCTCCCTGTGCTCTCATCGGGCTGAGAGGAGGTGGACACCGTCCGTTCCAGCTGGATTTTTGACCTCTGGGAATTTCTGGGAAGTGTCATTGCCATCCTATCCTGCTCTGGAAGCCCTGAGGACATGGAAGATGTAGAGTTTGACCTTGGAAAAGGCTTTGAAGCTTCTTCATTGCCGGTGGGTTTTCCTGCTCGTAAACCGAGCGTCTTTTTAATCAAGCGTGGTGTGAAGAAACCAGTGATGCCTGACCACCCACCGCCGGTGCTTACACCCCCACCGCTGCTAGTACCAGTGCCATCATCGTTGTAGAAGGTCCTCTGCACAAAGCCCCCACCATAGCACTTGGGCGGCACCAGGCTCGTGTCCTGCTGTGCAGAAGCGAAAGAGAACCCATCCACATGCTGCAAAGAAGCGACAGATGAGAAGTTACCCGTCAGCTCGTATTTCTTATGGGGCTGGTTCTCCATCTCCCGGAAGGAACTGCTGCGCTTGGGAGGCGTCGGAGCATTCCTCTTCTTCATGAAGGAACTGAAGAAGCCACCTTTTCTGTCCCTGGTGAAAGTGGTCTCTTTGGCATCCTCCAACAGGCTGCTGGGTGACTTGTCCCTCTGCTTGCGAGGCAGGGCAGGAGACCCAGTTGGTGGCTGGGTGCCTCTGATGAAACCTGGACAAAAGAAACAAGTGTGAATCTGCAAAATCCATTTCCACCTCCCTGTCCTGCAGTGGCCTTTAACAGCTTGGTGCATTGAGCTGCCCAGGTTCTGCAGAGACATTAAGAAAGGATGTTAGCACATTTTTTTCCCTTTTTTTAACACGTGACTTGTTTGTTGTCTGTGCTGAGGAGGCCACTTACAAGAGTTCAGGAGAAAGCAAAGTTGCTCTTTTCTTTCAGTTTCTTATTTCCTTCCTGTAATTTTTCCCCCTTCTCCAAATACCACAAGTGGAAAAGAAAATCTTGTTACATTCTCAACTTTAGTTTTGAAGCTGCCATTTTAAATAAAGCTGCAAAACTGAATTTAAAATTAAAAAATACAATGGGATTTACTAAAAGAACATCGAACAAGCCACAGCACTTTTTGTCTGTGAGTAAATAACACGGCAGCACAAAGCACCTATCCATGTCATGTTTTTCTGGGTTTTGCTGTGTGTCTGGCAATTCACACCAGTCTCAGAACACGTGGCTTCATGGCCACTGTCCCTTTGCCTGTACCTGGTGCTGAGCTAGAGGCCGAGTGCTCCACAGCGTCGTGTGTTCCTTCGATGTTCTCCTTGTTCTCTGCCTGCTTCTTCAGGGTTCTAGTCTTGGAGGGCAGCATGGGTAACCGGGGCAAGTAGGGAACTATGGATGAGGAGGAGGCTGTTCTTCCAAGCTCCTCTGCTACCTCTATAAGGAAAAAAACGAAACAAACAAACAAAAAAAAACCCAAACCCAAAAGTGAATAGTTGGAACAGGGACCAATAGAAGAATATAAAATATGGGTCCTTACTGCAAACCCAGATGGGCAAGAAAATACTCATGACTGAGAAATACAGAAGTATTCAGCATAAGCAGTATGGTTTTTTGTAACACTTTTGAACTCATTTACTTCTTTATAAATTCAGCAAATGAATTCAAAATGAATTCAGCAAATTCAGTAGTAGGATCTGTACAAGAAGCCTGGTATGAACCCAGCTCTCTCCCGGGTTAAGGGTTGCTCAAGAGCTAAAACCAACACCAAATGCATTTGCCTCTGTTTTTAACTAGGGTGCCTCCTGTTGATGCTTCTGGCATTCCCCAAAAGTTGTGTCCTCTCCAGATTGAAGCGGCTTTGCTTGAGGCGAAGCACTGCACCTCCCTCCTAGAAATGAAGACTGATGTTTCCTTCCCAAAAACACCACAAGGTATGTGACTGGGGGAAAAAAAACCACTCACAAACTCCTGGCCACATCCAGGACGGCATTTGTGTGGGCCACTTGACATACCTGCTATAAATCCTCCCTGGTAGAATTCAATTTGGTGTGGGTTTGTTTCTGTAGTAGGGAAGTGGATGGATTTGCTTCATGTTTAATTAAAAGATGTAGAGGATGCTCAGGCATTTCTGCTCGTCTGCTGTCTAGTATCGCTTTTCTCATCAGTACTCCCTTCCAACCCACTCCTAGCTGATTATAATTGAGAGTTGAGTTGCACAGATTAGCTCCTAAAAGTAGCTAAGTAGAAAATACAGAGGCTAGGGCATACTTTTTAAAAATGAAGGCTGGCAGAACAATATTTCAGGACCTAACTGCTGCAGTCAGCAAGGGAGTGCCATATGTGTACATCTTCCTTTCTCTCTCAGCATCACCCACTATTCCTTACTTTTCAGTCTGGGAAAGAAGAGGTTTCCTCTAACAGAGGAGACAATGTTCTTTACTCTTTGGCATCATAGTGCTTAAATGAAACTATACCATCCCCTGCACTGGTGTAAGTCTGGAGTTTATTCAGTATTTGTTCAGCAAGTAAGAGAACCTATTTACCCACTTATGGTTAAGAAATTAAGGGATGAAGTTTCACCACAACCTCCACTGCTGGCAGAGGAGCCATAAGGGCCTGTCTGTAAGACACAGCGCCCTGAGGGATAACTTCCAGCACTCTTTTGGAAATAAAGCAACACGGGCTCTCACCCTCCGAGATGCTCGAGTCATGGAACATGGTTTCAAAAGCCTGGTGGGTCTCAGCAAAGGAAGGTCGGTCTGGTGGGTTCCACTTCCAGCCTGCAATGTGAAGAAGGAGAGTAAGCCTCAGTGCCTGAAATGGGTAGGAGACAAATTCTTTACTCTGTCCAAGAAGACAGAAAAGACCTAAGCTTTCTCAACTGTAGTCAGACTCTGTTCTCCTACTATTAAACAGGCTTCAGAGTAATTCATGGATTTTAATTCACAGCAGCAGCAGTCAGTC
Source organism: Apaloderma vittatum (assembly GCF_000703405.1). NCBI lineage: Eukaryota > Metazoa > Chordata > Aves > Trogoniformes > Trogonidae > Apaloderma > Apaloderma vittatum. The sequence goes on along the minus strand of NW_009708760.1, from coordinate 37,120 downwards.
AGTCACCCTACTATCTCCTAACACAGCCAGCTTGAGAGGAAGGAACTAATCCTAAAAATCTCAGCTCTCTGTCAGTTCCACAGCTCTTTCTGATCTATGCCTCTTTCTGAAATTTCTGGACAAAGGAGAATTCCACATTTGCTACCAAAGCTGTTTGTACTGAACACATCCAGCCCAGTCACAGATAACTAAGTGTGCAAAGCTCCATACGACATTCTGCTCACGTAATCCTAATGCTGAAATTCAGGCAGTTTTCCAAGTGGAGAATGTTTGCACCCTGTGGAGGAAAGAAGAAGAGAGCTCCAGGATGGAGCTCAGAAAGTTAGAGAAGGGTATTGTGATGAAAAGTGTGATTTCTGTACTTAAAAATCTTCACTAGGGGAATGCATTCTAGAAGCACTGCCTGTTGATATGTTGATATCACCATAGGGTCTGGAAAGTAGCTGGCGTTTTGCTCATGCCGAGTTGCACCAATATCACAGGAATTCCCTGCTTTTGGGGGCTTTCGTCAGCTCCTGAAGCAATAACCTTCATCATTACCCAGCTTCTTTGTTTCATAGCTGAAGTTCACCCTGACTTTTTCTGACATGCTGGGGATCAAGGATCACTGCAGAACGGCCCCTTAAGGCCCAGTTTGTTCCTCTGTTTCCTTGAGGGTCACGCAGGTTGCCTGAGTTAGCACCAAGGAGTCTCTTCCCAGCTTGGTCACACTGATGGGGTCTCTGGTGTGTCGGTTTGCTCCCCTGGACCTTCAGCCTTTTGCTGGAAATACTTATCCTCTGCTCTTGCAGGACTGAAGGAGATTGGCAATGCTCTTAAACTCTGTTGCTCTCTTCCTGTAGTATGCTGGATCTTTTTGCCTTTTCGCAGTAGATTTTGAATTTGTTGTGGAGCATTAGGGCTCGTGGCAGGGACGTTGGACTAGATGAGCTGTAGAGTTCCCTTCCAAACCCAAGCCATTGTGTGATTCTGATGATGGTGCTTTTCGTGGCGCATTTTGGAGGACGCATTTTAAGCAACCTTGTCAGCTACGTGTATCCTGCTCAGGTGCTGTGTTTGCAGAGATTTCCTTCTAGTTTAGTAAGAAGCCTACTGACAAAACAGCAGGACAATTTGTCACAAAGTGCTATCTAGCTGTACTCAGAGATGACAGTTTTTGAGACTGAATTCTTGCTCCCTAAAGACCAGACTCAATTTGCATCAGTAACCATGTACATCTCAGGTGACAGGGCCTTTTCCACATTAGCTAATGAAATGACACGTAAGAAGCAAGGACTTCAGAGTGAACTACAGATTTATTGTCCTCCCAGGCTTTGTCCCCTGAACTGGACGGAGATACTCACATGCCCTCATCAGTTCATAAACCTTCGGAGGACACCCCTCTGGCTGTTCCATCCGATAGCCCTTTTCCAGCAGATCATACACCTGAGAGAGGTCAATGCCTGGGTACGGTGACATCCCATAGGTAGCAATTTCCCAGAGCAGCACCCCAAAGGCTATAAAAGAAGAAAAACAAAATTCCTGGTCATACGTCTGCCCTCCTCTGTGTTGTTCATTACATTGTGGCCTTTATGGCAGGTTGAGGCTTTTCTTGCAGTCTAGGTGAAGATATCACAGGTTAAAAATGCTATCGACTCATGAAGTTGTGACCTGGCATGGGACTGTCCCCTCTCCACATGTTTCTGCCCAGGTCAGAAAGCAAGTTACTGTCTAGGCTAGCAAAGAAAAACAAAATGAAAAAAAAAAAAGAACAGAACACCAAAGTGGAATTTTCTTACCCCACACATCTGATTTGATTGAAAAGGTGTTATAGGCCAGGCTCTCGGGAGCTGTCCACTTGATTGGGAACTTGGCTCCAGCGTGAGCTGTGTAGGTATCTCCAGTCATAAGTCGACTTAAGCCAAAGTCAGCCACCTTTACTACGTGATTTTCTCCAACTAAGCAGTTCCGTGCTGCCAGGTCCCTGTATGAAGATAAAAACCAAAACCACATGCTGCTTTACTGGAGCATGTGCAGGGCACTGGAATATAGTCTTGTGGCTGCACAGCCCATCCTTTTCTGAACTGGGAAGATCACTCTTTATACAGCAGTGATGTAAAGGCAAAGCTGATGTTGGTGAGCTCCACTCTGAATCGTGTGAGAGATTGAGTGGACTTACCATTAGAAGCAATAAGGGTTAGAGTTCATTCTTTAAATTCTATTAAATTTACAGTAATGATAGCTGTTATGATGAGGAGTTTGTGTTTCCTGAGAACAGGATGAGATCAGCAACTCATCACACCCTGGTAACAACTTCAGAGCACGGCTTTACCTGACTGCATTCACAGCCACCAGGCAGTCGTGCACAAGATTCTAAGTCTGCTGTGAAAGTCACGGGGAGAAGATGTTGCAAGACAGTGTTGATACCAAAACAGCAAATACATAAGCCAGTAGGAAACCTAACTCTGGGGGAAACCTCCCCAAAAGGAGGAATTCCTGGGCCACCACACTGGCAGGCGTGTTCTTCGCCGTGATCTCAAGCTGTATGGACTCAATGTGACTTTACCCACCTATGAATGAAGTTCTTCTTCTCCAGGTACTCCATAGCAGAGGAGATCTGCGTGGCCATGTAGAGCAGCACAACAGCGCTCACTTCCTCCCGGTTGCATTCCCGTAAATAGTCGAGCAGGTTCCCATAGGGCATGTATTCTGTCACGATGTAAAAGGGCGGCTCCAGGGTACACACACCTAGCAGCGACGAGGAGGAAGCACATGAATAAAGCTTGTGAATAAAGTTTGTCATGTTTTGGACCAATAAGGGTTTCCCTGAAAAACCGCTGACTAAGCCCAGATCAACGCAGCACAGCTTACAATTTGGTGTTTCTCTCTATTTATCCATCCATCACCTTTATGGCTAGAGAGAGACATGTCTGTCAAAGCACTGCTATTCCTATATAATACAGATTAAGTGGTAGTTCTGTTCTTTGACGGGTTACAAGACTGAAACGGGAGTTGTTTTGGACACATATGATTTGCTTTTCTCCCCCTCTCTTCCTTTATTAAGCTAAAAAGTGGCCAGGTGGAAGCAGGTACCTGTCAACTGGCAAGATTTCCAGACTGAAATATCACTGCAGAGTCATGCAAGGCCCTCCCCGACGTGCTAGGTGGGGAAGCGATCAGCACGACGGGACCCGCTCCTGAAGCGGGACGCTCATGCATTTCTCAGAAGACTCCTTGATGCAGTCATTGCAGTTATGTACAAAGTCTGTGTTAGCACAGGAGAGACAACGGGATACCCATGTCCAGTCTCCGTGAGCTCCTGCTGTGGCACCGCTAAATGCCTGCTCGTACTGTTAAGCACACGCAGGAGCAAAGCACGACTGCGCAGCGCAGCAGAAAGAGGAAAAACGCATCTCTCACTTGAGAAATGTTTTAGCCTCTGCTCCTGGAACCAGACAGGGCCAGGCACACACTTCACCCATGCCCATTTTTTAAATGGGTACAGAATAGCTGTCGTTATTAAGAGCCTTCACATTCTTCGCATTTCTCCTTTCATCCCAGGCTTGGCTTGACTGCTTTGCTGCCGAAAGCGGCAAGTTCAGAGGCGATTAAACACTGGTAAAGGTTTTGTGTGCCTCCTTAAGAAGCTTTGTCCATGCAGCATTAAGAGCTATTTAATAGTGACCATCATGTCAAGCTGTAAAGCACTGTGGATTTCTTCCACTTGTCTGCTGTTTGATCTGACTTTTGTCTCCCCTGCCTTGATCTCATGTACTTATTTGGTGACACACAGGGTCTCTTATTAAACAGCAGCGATCTGGGTGTTTTCTGCTTTATTACAAACTGATTTTTCTATTTAGTGCAGCTTTTTCTATCAATGTATCTGATCTGAGAAGTACAAAGAACAGTATTTGTTGTGCTTCCAATACAATTTTTTTTCTTTTGCTTAGAATTTTCTTATACTTCTGTTCTATCAGAAAAAATAAGTCATGGGCAATAATTTTGTATATCCAAGTTAACACAGCAGGAAAGGAATCTGGCCCAAATAACTGAACCTTGGAGCATGTCTTAGGACAAGGGTGCAACAGGAGGCCGATACCACAGACTTCTATATAATATAGTCGTGCCTCAGCAGCAAAGATGTCCACTAAAGCAAGTTGGCGACATTTGATGTTTTACTCAAGATTAGTGTCTCTTAGCTCCAATATGATATAAAGGAGTAAACTGTCACAAATATCACCCTGTAACCTGACCCGATTCCAAAAGTTATACAAATCCAGAAAATCTACTGCTGCTTTTAAACAGGACAGATTTTATTTTTGTGGAAACTCAAGGAAGAACAGAAAGAGTAACGAATTTCACTAACCTAACAGCTGCACTAGATTTGGGTGCTTGATCTCCTTCATCACAGCAGCTTCTTTCAAGAACTCTTCCACCTCCATGGTATCTTCCTAGATAAAGAGAGAGGCAAAACAAGGGAAAACTTAGCTTTTGTGGCTTTCTTAACACCACATCTCCAAGCTGAATATAAATGATGGCATCCTTATCTCTATTCTGCCGTTTTTGGCTTTTACCAAAGGAAAGTATAACAGCCCTGAAAAGCTGCCTGGCTAGGCTTTCTTGTTTGGTAGCTATTGCAGCTACCAGAGCAGTTGTGGCTGGTGAGAGAAAGACTCTCTGACTTAGCACGCCTGCCTAGTTATAAAAATTAAGCTTGGAAGCTCCCTTACTTAGGGGGTACCTGTTAATGCTAAACCAAACAGAAGGCTTTGAGAAGGAAAATAAACAGAGAAACTGATTTTTTCCAGGAGTAGAGGAGAGGTTGTAGAAGGTATTTCCAAAGCCTTTGATTTTTTTAAAAGTTTTTTTTTTCTGAGGTTTCATGACTATTTATAGTGATTGGACTTGGACATTCCCTGCAGGAGTTTGCTGGGCTGGAATTCCAAATTGTTTCTAAGCCACACAGACTGGCACAAGAACAACTCAGTTCTGCAAAGTTACTCTCAAGCACAGATTTTACACAGATCAGCACACTGTGTTACTCATATTATTATGAGGCACAACTGAGAATGGAACTGTTTCCTTAACCTTATCATAAACAGTGACCAAACAATCTGGAGGCTCACCTTTAATGTCTTCACAGCGACTGTGAGATTGTATTTCTTCCAGACGCCAACGTACACCTCGCCATACTGCCCTCCCCCAAGCTTGTGCTTCATGGTGATATCAGTCCGCTCCATCTCCCACTTGTCGTGGATGGGGGACACACCGTAGACAGTGGGCTTATTGCACTTGGGGGCTGGGTAATGCAAAGTTGTCACCAGTCCATCTGCTACTGTCGAGTGGTGGTGCACCAGCTCGGCTAGCGTGCTGAATCGGCTTTCTGCTGTCACGTATACCTGGTAAGAACGAGCCATGAATCTACTTAAATGAAGGCAGCTGGGAGCTTTCAGTAACACTGGAAAACAGGTACAGTAAAAACCTTCTAGCGGGTTTTAAAAAAAACAACAACAAAGGTAAGGGAACCAGTCTTTAGAGTATTTGTTCTCATGTTGTTGGGCAAATGAATGTTCACCTGTGGGACTTTTGCAAGATGCAAGCAGCCAGATACAAGCTATCACTTGAGAGCAGTGCTGTCTCCTGCCTTGTGTTTTATAGGACCAGAAACTGGAATTCTTGTAGCCAAGCACAAGGCCAGTTTCTGCATCACTCAACACGTACCGCTCTACGATCAAGGCTTCAAAATGCTGCTCAAAACTGCACTTACCAAAGCTCTGCTGGTTCTAAGTGGATCAGTGGAAAGATAACACATCCAGCCACAACTGCTTTGCTCCCCAACTGCTTTCCACCACGGTAAGTACCGTCTGCACTTCTTCCAAAGTGGCGTTCAGTGAGTTACCACTGAACTCTTGGCATACGTTGTGTTTTTTTAATATTAATCAAGCAGTGGGCCTGTTTTCTCTCACGTACATCTCTCCCTTAACAGCCTGTAACCTGAGATTCTTAGTTAGCACCCTTCTTTCCACTCCCCACAGCACCTCCGCAGCTCCTTACCTTTCCATCCGAGGTGGTGTTGATCCTGTAGTGGTAAACACGTCCTTCGTACCTGAGTGAGATGGATAGCTGCCCCGGGCTGCTCTCACTTTCACGAACTAGGAAGCTGCCGTTGATGAGGCTGCTCAACAGATACTCTGCTGCGCTGCGAGAAACTGGCCCGTGGTACCACGAATGCTTTTCCAGGCTGTTCACTGGCGTGATGTAGTTGCTCGGTACCCAGCCCTGCCCGTTCTTTGAACGTACCTCGCTCCATTCACCATTCTGGTTGTAACCCAGGACTCGCAACTTCTCACCTATGACCAGAAAGAAAAAAGCAAAATCAGCACGGTGCAATCTCAGAGAGAAACTCATCATTAAGTGACTAAGCCTGGGTTTGTAGCTTAACCATAAAAACGTGCAGCAGTGGTCTTATAACTAAACCACTATAGATAAAGTATTTATGAAGTTTCAGATAGAATACTGAGGATTATCATCATGGAACAAAGGTATGGGAAGGGCTCTACCCACACTTGCTGCAAGCGTACTGATGGCTAAAAAGGCCGATGCAGGACAGGCAAGTCCGTTTGCAAAAAGCACAGCAGAAAGTCTCCTTAGGCAGTATTGGCGTTGTCTGTTCTCCTCAAGTCTAATTCTACGGGCGTTCTCAAAGGAGGCAGCAGCGTTATGGATGATGTGTCTCCATATCTCCCAATTGGAGGCCAGAGTGGACCACTGATGGTAGTCAATATGGCCAAAACTGAGGTACTGAGGATACTGTTCCCTAATTTACTGCAGTCTGACTGACAAACTCAAAAAGCTTCCTGAGGTCTATCTCTTCAGACTAGAAAGACTTTTTTTTTCTTGGAGCTTCTTGAAGCTTTAAACTGCACGTGATTTAAAAAACAGTTCTGCAGCAGGTCATATTCTGCTATATGCACTGAACAGAAAAAAATCCCTGTGAAATTATTAATTCTTGATTTTGCCCCAGCTGAAAGTGCTGAATTCTGTTATCAATAACGTAAAGGTGTTCCTCTGCCCCTCTCTAAAACAGGTGTCTCAAAGAGCCGAGAATCTGGGGACCCTACAAGGGCAACAGCCTAGCTGGCCTAGACTGTTCGGCAGCGTTACACAAAGTGGTGTCTGTACTCGGAGAACAGCCCGGCAGGTGTCTCTGCAACACAAGTGATCGTCATTTAGAGAATCATCTCTAACTGCTCCCATGCCTGCTCCTTCCAGAAGAACAACAGGAGAAGGATTCTGCTCTCTATTTTCTGTGACTAACTTTTCAACCTAGCAGCCACTCCATGCATCACAGCCTTACCTTTGGTGATGCTGAGAGTGTTGTCACCGCTTGCTACAAAATCGTAAAGTGCAACAAAGAGATTGGGATCGCTCTCGGTGGCTCCAAGCAGGTTCTCCTTGGAGCTCCATCTGATGGCTTCATTCAGTGCCTGGGGTTCAGCATCACAACCGTAAGGGCGGTGCAAGGCCTCTGAAGAAAGAACAGGAGAGGAAATCACTTTGTGTACAACTGTAAATACATCAAAACCAGGCAGAGCAAAGCTCCTGCTGTGGAATATGCCCTTTATGGAAAGGGAACTGCACATCTGTGGTTTTCAATCCCCAATTTGCTGACTCTTGGTTCTATAGGTTTATTCTAACAGGGGCTGGAAAAGGTGATTAACTGCCTATATACCAAGTAGCAAGCTATGTATATAAAATTTCTTTTTAATATTTATCATATTATATTTACTTCCATTTATATAAGATACAGATTATGTAACACATATTGCAATATATATATTGTAGACATCTATTTATAGAGATACAATCTGTATCTATTTAAGTATTCATAGGTTAAAAAGGGCTGATAACTGAAAAGTGCTTTTTTATTATGTGAAGTAGTGAAGGAAACATTTGGGTGCTACAATGTTATGTTTTATGTCTTTTTGTTTCTGTGGCTGCCGATAATAGTCTGGATCTGAAACCAACATTAGAAATACAGGTAAGGCAGACTAAATGATGACACAAATGAGATCAGCAGGTTGGGAAAGTAACTGATTCAATATCGGTAGGCATGACAGTGATTTTTTTAGGACATTTCAAGACTGGTGTAAATAAGAAGTGGAAAGCTGACAGGGACAGAAAGCTGTAAGGGTGACGCTCGATATTTAGCAGCGGTGTTCCTGAATACTCAGGCAGTTCTGGTTTGCTATTTCAAAGGCCATCAGATGGAAACTTGACAGAACAAGGGAGTGGGGGAGGAAATCAGACTTGGTTTACAGACAGAAGAAAAAAGTCCTGTGATGATGAAAAACAACCTAAATTCACGGGGCTTGGGGAAAAAAAAAATCTGTGTTAAAAAGTAAAATTGCCTAAATACTTCATGGCAGTGCTATGCCAAGACCATCATGGGCCTTCTAACCCAGAGAGGTTTCCCAGGAACATGTAGCAGAATAAATTCTAATGTTAAGAGCAAGGGCAATGATGTGGTTTCATACATGTGGGATGCTCAAGGGGGCAAAAAAATACGAAGGCGTAAATGTGCCGTCATGTTCTCTGACAGCACAACTGACCTAAGTTCCTGTCCCAATATACATTTCCAAATTCTCTTGCTGAACTTAAGGAAACCTACACTGTGAAGAGATTTCATTAAACAAATTAAACGTAAAAAGTCCTCTTTAAAAAAGTCTGAGACTTGCTTTGCTTTACAGTCGTTGCTTTGGCAACCAGAAGTCAAGCTGGGATGTTTTGAGGCCAGAGAATGCAAATGGCTGAGTAAGCCCCTCCCCGTGCCCCCAGGGGTTATACACTGGTGAGCAAGAGCCAGTCTGTAAGGCACTTTAAGAGAGAACAAAGAGCTCAAATGTGATACAGGATGGAGCAAACTGGGAAGTCAGGGAGACACAGAACAGGAAGAAACCCGTGCCAAGTAACAGGCAAACACGTGCCAAATCTGTGTCACGGGCCAGAGCACCAGCCTCTACAATGAGGACATCGGAGGTTTCCCAGCATCAACATGCAATTTTTTGACTGTACTGCAGGCCCATGAGCAAGTAAAACGGTTCAAGTTTCTTCTGGTTTGTTTTTAAAAACACAGTTCGGTGATTTTTGACTGCATTTCCGGTAATTACTCAGAGTTATGCTGCTTGCGTAACCTGCTCATCTTGCAATTCCTTAATAACCTACCTCCCGAGCCTTGCCACAGTAGCCTTGTCACGATTCTCCTAGCAAGAACAAAAGTGACTACAGATTAAGCTACCAAAATGTAACTTCTTTGATATCATTGTTTGCAGATGCGATATTTACATACCTTTCTCGTTCGTAACCACCAACTGCAACTATTTTTACAACACACTAACCCATCAGACCGGGTGGTATCATGGAAGAGAGGAAATCCCAGTGCCTCCTCAACTACCTACACTATCGCATGGCTGCCAACATCTCACCATTATTTTTTTTTTAGGACTGGGTGTGTGTCCAGTTGTTAAGCACCAGGAAAGAACACCAATTCCTAAATCTATCTCTCTCGACACAGTAAAAATACGTATTTAATTAAATAATAGGTTATTTATACTCCTACAGTGACTTGTGTTAGAGTGTTTCAGTGCCTTAAGCAAAGTCACTCAGCAAATGTGCTGTACAAGAAACCTGACTTAGACATATCCCTGTGAAGAAGCAAATGTAAAAGCAGGCAGTGTTTCCAAAAAATACCAGACCTTTCAGCTCCATTATACCTTAATGGTGTTTAAATACCTTCTTACTTTCAGTTAGGTATCTGCCAAAAACGTGAAAGGCTTTAAATAGAAATACATGCCTTCATTCTAAATCAAAGCAGTCTTTTAAGTTTTCTTTCTTGATCACCAGCAAGGATTCAAAGCAGATGCGGGGCTACTAACTGCTTCCTTGGGGATGCTTGGGAAGCTCTTAACATCCACTTTATGTATAAAAAAAGCCAGCAGAAGTTAATGTTTGATGAGAAGGTTCAATCACTTAGCCACAGTGCTTACCTAAAAAAAATAAATAAATCACACTAGCTAAAATTCAAATGCTTTAAGAGCTCAAGCCTCACTAATTTCCTTCACTTTCATTTTTAGTGACTTGGATGCTTAAGTAACTGTAAAAGTTACCCACTATCTACTAAAGGTGAATTTACCACGATGTAAAAAGTACCTATTGCAAGTTTTCGTTACGTAATAACCTGTGCTGCTCAGTACAGTGTGGGCTCTATGCCAGCCGATACACAAGGATATGGTATGGAAGGTCAGTGAAACACAATAATCACGTAGACCTCATTAAGGAAACTAAGATAACCAAAGCATATCGCAAACAATGCCCCTCCAGCTAAACGGTGCAAGCTCTGTTCACATCAAGAGTAAGGAAACAAGCTGGGAAATCCTGTTTTATATCAGCTCCTTTTAAAGGCTAACCATAAATCACATATTACCACTTTCGTTTCCCATAAAATGGAAAACTTACATCAGCATTTATGCACAAGGAATACACGCAAGGAGGTTATGCTTCATCCACCTCCTTCCTTTTCTTTATTCCCACAATACAATTTGCTTCTCTCCGGATATGAATGCTTTTCCTATTCTGCCAACATGTAAGTGTAAGTGCTGCCAACACTGCAATTACCAATCTCTTTCGTCCAAAAGCACAAGGTAACATATACAAAACCTGAAATTTTAGAGTCATACCAAGTCCTGGAGTTGCCTCTATTTCTGAACTACTAACTGTGTAACCAGTCCTAAAAATGCAGCATTTCAGTAACCCTAAAACCTGGATAAAAGCAGCCAATCTCTGTCCTGCCTGTGGCTGGTCTCATACCACAAGACAAAAAGACAGACTTGAAAGAATCCAAGATCCCCACGCGCTCCAAGAAGCACAGGAAAGGGATGGCGCAGTGTTACACCCCTGAACATCATACCTGTGAGACTCAAGCTGGGCTCGGAGGCTTCCGCACCGAGGCAGCAGAGCAGCCTGCCCTCTTTGCCATAGCTGCTCGACTGGAAGAGGACCGTCCCCACGCTCATGCTGAGCTTCGCAGACGGGAGAAGCTGCTTGAAAAGTCCTGGGCTGCCACTGCCGGCACAAACTCCAACACGTGTGGACGACTGCTGCGCGTAAGGCCAGTGGCCAAGGGGGGAAAAAAAAGCAAGTGCTGCTCGTGCTGGCAAAGTCGAAACTGGGGAATAATAATTAAAAAAAAAAAAAAAAGAATCGAGCTGCGAGTTAACTCAGTCATTAGCTGGAAGTGAGGGCGGAGCTTCCCAGGGACCGCTGAACAAACAAGGAGATGTGGGACGGGCCGGCAAGTTGAAACAATTTTGAGATGAGCTATAAGGATAGAGTTTTGTTCCACTAAGAGTTAGGCAACAAAGTGTTTGGGAAGAAAGCAAACAGTTTCCTTGGAGAAATTCCTTTGTACAAATTACAAAACAGGTCACCCATTAAGGGGACGACCCAGATTGATTCATTTTTCCACTCCACATACCATAGCTGGAGCACTATTTACATGAATCAGCAGGA
>NW_009708760.1:0-25560 GCF_000703405.1 Apaloderma vittatum | reverse complement strand
GTGTTAGTGAAAAATATACGTCTAAGAGACGTAAAAGCACTGAGCAAGTAAACACTCCCAACATTCCATGAAAACTCATGAAGCGTTTCATGATTTCATCTCGGAAAGAAACAGAAAGCAAGGGCACTACAGCACACCCAGTCTGATGTGCATATTTTCTGTTTTAGTAAGAATACAGGATAGCTCTCCAAAAGGACACCATCAAATTCCCCAAAACACAAGATTTGTTGATGAATTCTTTAAAAGCCCTAGATTTCTAGCAAAGGCTATATGGTTTGTAGCAGGACAAGCTCCTCCTAACCCAGACAAGAAAGGGTGAAAGAATAAGCCATCACTGTGGCAGTCTCACACCTGGGAGGGTGGTGGGCCTGCAGAGAGGTATAAAAGTGAGCAGGGAAAGGGAAGTCTGTAGTTTGGTTTTTGCAGGGGGAGAGGAGCTGTTGTAGCCCACCAAGAAAAAGAACCTGTATCGGGCTAAAGGTAAGAAATGAGCAACCTGGGTTATTCCCAACATTTGTAATTTATAAGGCTGGGGATGTGGAAGAGCATGCCGTACAGAACCACGGCTGGGCTGTGGTGACGAGCTGCTCTTCCCCACTTGGCTGGTAACACGAGTTACTTGCTCTGCTGCCACTACCTACTGTGCGTGGCAAAAAATACCCAGGCGAAGAAAATGCCTTAGGATACCTGCATACTGTTGTCTTCCTAAAGTTCTGACAAGTGGGTGACTTTCTTTTGCCTCCTACAAAACCAAGCTCAGTAAACCCTGCAGCAAGCTACCCAGTAGTCAGAGGTTGGGATGCATTCGCTTAAGAGCTCCTGGGTTACATCTCTTTTTCTGCCTCTTGCAGTTTATTGCTTTCTCCTCTCTCATGTGCTGTGAGTACTCTTAATTACACTGGTATTTGCAGCAACCTTTGTGTATCTGTTAATGCACAAAGAAAAAGCAGAATTTGCAGGGAAAGACAGGATAACCTCAGGAACACATGGATAAGCGTCGTGACAAACAAGCTTTTCAGGTGGGTCTGAAATGGTCCCAGGGAATGGGAAGCTATATATGGATTTGTGGCTAAATTAGTCTCAGCTGAAACGGTTAAAGTTAATAACCAACTTCTTAGTTAAGTAATTGGTATCTCTGGAACAAAGAAGGATTAGCAGAAAGTTAGGTTGGATTAATAACTTAACATTTCTATCATTTTAGTCTCTCACAGAAGAATATTCTTAGCCAAAGCCTAATGACTGGCTGGTCTGTTAATAAGCTCCTGATGGGAATCAACTAGTGACCAACACTGGCATTACAGGCAAGCAACATTTTTGGCTCTAAGCTTCCTCTAACGGCAATTCCATCCCTGCACCCTTCCAGCCTCCCTCCTGAAGGCACTTCTCAGCAGGAGGGACACGGAGTGTCCATGCACAGCACATAGCACGTAGTGGAACGTAGCACGTTCATGACGTCCTGGCAAATGCACCCAGGCAGAACAAAATGAGGCATCTTTCTACCTTCTAGATGAGTATTATTTCTTTTACAACTGATTTTCCTAGATACTTTTCCACTGTAGGCCGTCACCTTGACACCCGCATCCTGTTCCTATCCCCTTCACGGTAAGCGCACAATATAAAACCTTAATTCCGGTAACTTCACTTCCTCGGTGGAAGAATCCACCTTCCAGGCACAGGCAGCTCTTCAGACTATTCCCCGTGGTGCCTTTCAAAGCTGTTTCCTGGCAGTGGTTTACCCTTCCTGTACAACTGAAATCTTCCATTTAGAAGCATTTCTCTAGTTCTTCCAGCAGTGGGAAAAAGTTGAACAGCAGAAAATCTTGCTGACTATGCTAATTTGAAATATATGGTTCAGAGAGCTTCTAAAAAAATTTGTTATATTCTGAATTTATGAAGCAGCTGTCAATTTCCCTTAAACAAAAGAACGTGTAAACAGACATACAGCTCTGAAAAGATTTGGTGTTGCTGGCAGGCCCAAGTGGCTTGTTTGGCAAGGGAAGGAAGACAAAAAGGGAGGGTAAATACTGGTTATCGCATATAGCCTCGGTGTGGTATCTTCATATTTTACATCAAAAATTATAGGATGGGTGTATATACACACACAAACACATGGTGTTCTATCTTCTGGCTCCTGACATGTCCTTTTTCACAAAGGGACACTTGAATACGAGGCCACTCAGATCCCTGCATATGCCACGTCTTTCACTTTATTTTCACTTTGAGTTTTCAAACTAAATACCAATATATACATCCATGACGCATTTTACACACAGACTCGTTTTAGGTGCTTGCTTTTAAAACCACCAAAAAATAGGCATTGGTCAATTTAGAACATAAAAGCAGACCATCAAGTAACTAACAACTGCTAGTATAATTGATATTTTCCACCGCATTTTCAAAGTTTGCATCACTTCACATCACTAGACTTTGAGATCTTTAACCAGGTTGTTAGCGGGAGGATTTCTGCCTTAATGAATACAAGGAAACAAAATTGATAACACAGCAGCAAGCGGGTTTCTGATTTTGCTGACACGATTGGCATAGCATCAAGTTCTACAGTAACTCTGTTTCTCAAGCCAAGTCTCAGCACCTCTTACTAACCAAAAATACTCAAGGCAAACTACGTTCTAAAAAGTGGATCAACACTGAACAGGCCTGCTGTCTAGTAATGTGGTAGCACAGAAGGAGACCTATGAACTTTCTCTACTCTACAACGGCCTTAAGCCCTTACCTTAAGGGACCACCTAAGCTTTCTGCTGACAAACACATGGCCACAAAAACCACCAATTTAAAAGGGTCAGGAGGCTCACAGATGGCTTTGGAAAAGCGCAGGCGACCTCACAAAATGCCATTCCCAGGTGTTCCTCTCCTGCAAGCAACCAGACTCTTAATAACGTGGTTTGGTTGAGCTAAGCACAGATCCACAGTTGGTCTTCAGGCCTCCCACAGAGAGGTGCAGTGTTTAAGTACCGTAACCAACCCATTGAATAAAGCCAAGAAACACAGCTCCAAGCCAAGAGCTTGGGATAGGCAAGAAATTGGGTTTCTATTTATGGTGCCAGGCTGGGAGAGACAGAATGGGAGAAGACTTCAGAGTCAGTGACAAAATTGCATCATGAACAGCTCACGAAGTATAAAAAGAAATGTTTCAAGCCAAGCTGGTAGCACTGTCTTGTCTCAATTATCAATATATATCTGAAATAGAAAAGGTTAGTAAAAGTGATCTTTGATATCGGAGAGAAATACATGGAGAAACTCAAAAGCTCTCTGTACACCTCACCTCTTAGGAGCAGACTTGTTTTGCAACATGAACTGCTGCACATGATACACTTACTTAATGGTTGAAGCAGTGGGTCTTCACCTAGAAGATGTGCTTTTGGCTAGCTTGATATAAAAATCCAAAGGAAGACAAGGCTTGGGTTTTTGTTCTTAGTGAATTTTAACTGGTAGAAGGAGACAAATTGATCTCAATTAATTTAGCTACACCAAGGTATGAAGACACTGTCTGTCTACCCGAACATTACAAGAGGTTAGTTTCATTAAGAGGTTTTTTTTTTAAAAAAAGACAAGGAAATCAATGCCAATAGAAGAAACTGACTGTCTTTGGCTTCACCAGTTCCAGTTACCCTCTCCCTTGGTTATTAATGCTATCAAACAAAGGTGTCCTTCAGCCTGTTTCTTTGCTCAGCTATCAATGACATGTATATTGTTTCTCCCAATATCAAGCTAATGCAGCACTTCGCTATTTTTTTCCTCAACTTGTTTTTGCTAGAGAATTTTCTTTTTGGTGCAGAATCCTGTATGAAATAAATCAAGCACAAGCTCTAAAGTATCCATTTGAAAAATCTTCATTCCTTCCTTGTTGAATGCAAGATGCATAAATCTCTTCACAGGTGAACAGCTGTAGAGGCTGTGACTGAACCTTCTACTGAAGCGTTTGGTAGCATTGCTGTTTTAAGAGAGAATTTCAAAGCAGATGAATTACTGATCATCTTCAGTATAAGCACTGCTAACTCAACAGGCTGCCTCTTGTTACCTCTAAGATGTGTTCTCATACAACTCTGGCAAGAATGTGAGGCTGGGATAAATGCAGCTAGCAAGATGACACAGGTTTGCAGACGTGTTTAAAAAACACTTGAGAGTGAAGAATTTGCATGAGCCCACGAGAGCTGGCCCTAACAGTTACCAAAAGGTGAAATGGATGTTTCTTGTCACAGGGCCTGGGAATGGTCAGAAGCACCAGAATTTACTCAAACTACGAATCTGATTTCTGGGTGAGGCACCAAAACCTAACAGCACAACAGATTGCAAGGAAACCACTTTCCTGATGTGAAAGAGAGATTTTAACGCAATTAAAATTATACATAAGAAGCATTTTAGAACAAAAAGCTAAACTCTTTGTGAAATCCTGAATATCCAAGTGTTTGTTACCTTAATTACTAAACATTTGTTCAGCTCCTGTAAAGCCAGTCAGCTTTGCAATTGCTAGTGTCTAGCAACAATCAGAGAGACCGCCAACCTGGGATGCTCTGTATCACATACCTCTTTCCATTGCGTTACAAAGTTCCAGTCTTTGTTCCTCTGAGTCCTGCCTACAGTGGACAGGAACTACTCCCATGACGACAGTTTGGGGGAAAGGAGTGTTATGAAGGGACACCCTTTCCAAAGACTTAAAGACAACTGGGAAACTGCAAACTGATCAAAAGCCTGTTAGACGTTCTTCCCCATGGTAAGTTCCAGTAAACCTCTCCAGTGTGAAGGTTAAGGAGGATTAGGTCACTCAGTCCTTCTCCAGGAAAGGTGGGATGGCCAAAAATTACGACAGCTTACAACAAGTCATTTAGCACTTTTCTGAATCGGTACTTTGGGAGGGAAGTTGCTTCATGTGGGTTACGCTTCACTCCCAACAGAATTCCTGAGGAGTCGTTAATAGCGCCCAGATCAACGTCAAGATATTATCTGCTTCTAAGCAAATCAAACGACTACTTACTCACAGCAGTAAGAGAAACATTTGAAGAGCTCTTCTGCAAAAGGACAACTTGAAAAATCATGGCTCAGCCGACCTCTAAGCAAGCCATTAACAAAATCTAGCTGGTGAGAGGTTTATTTTGCAGACGTAGAGCACCAGCCGGTCAGGCCTTTGAGCTGATATGGCATCAATGTCCCAGCTGCTTTCCAAGTGACATAATACAAGTCTTACAGCATTAGGTACTCTTCTTAGACTCAGCACCTGGAACAATGACCACACTATATTGTTTCTCAGATAGCTTTTTGAAATTTATTTTCAGCCTTTGTAGTATAGAGGGAAAACTTGGAACAAGAGTGTAGAGACTAACTTACTCACTTATAATGTCAGGAGTGAAAGAAAATGTCAATTTAACAGCCCAGATTTGAGCTGTTGTCCCAATTTGAGGCCCAAGTAATTATTTTTGCAAGTGCCTTGGACAGGCAGCACTGCTTACCTTTTGGAGGGTATTCGGAGGGCGGAGCTCGCCAGGTGAGCTGACACAGCTTCAGTTTCCAGTACATGAGTTTAATTTTTTTAAACGGAATTCCAAAATGCTTCTTAGCACAGATGCGACTTCTCAGTTCCATCCACCCACACTGAATATGTAGCAACTGCCAAAGCTGCACAGTACTTGTGTTTTTAAAAAAATACCTCTAACTAAAAATAAATCTCAAAACTGTCAACCTCATTTGTCAGCAACCAACACGCTGCTGAAGCCATTGTCCACAGCCGTTTTCTTCTCTGGAACAAAGATGGGGCTTCCTTTTAAAAACATTTACTTCACTTGCCTAAAACACTCTTGTGATCGTGCCTCCTTCGAAATATACTTGTCTTAGAAAATAAACCATTGCCTCCTTTCCTCCAAGAAAAGCAGAGCTTTAGCACAAATACTTGCCCAAAAATTGCATGCTGTCTTGTTAACTTCAGAACCGGGGAAAACTCTTAACTCTTGTTGGGAGATCCTCAGAGCCTGACGTTCAGCTGAGGGAGTTTTAGCTGTCTCGCTCCTTCCCAGCCTGACTTACTTTTGTGGGAGGCAGCAGGAACGTGCGTGTATGAAGTCAGAGAACCGCATCCATCGTGCTAAACTTAGCTGCTGGCCACTGTGCCGCTTCCTGTTGGCGAAACCCAGACACTTGTCATTGGCTCCCCTGGCCAGACAAGGGGCTCCATTCAGCAGTGCCGTTCCCGACAGCTGCCCAATAACCAGCGTAACACGAGCCTCAGCCGCAGCAGAAAGAGAATTCCAAGCTCAGCACTGACCGCTTTGCAGCTTCAGGTCGTGTCGCGACATTTGCTGTTTCAAATCCGACAGCGGTGTTTAGCCATCGCGTGGCCGAGTCTGGTATTAAGACAAGAACGTACTCACTGAAATAGGGGTTTTGGAAAATCCTTTATGGGTCATGGCAGAAGTAATGCAGCTTTGAACGAAAAGAAACTACAGTGAGACTGAGCAAGTTCAGGACTCCTGAAAGTAACCAAAGCTACAAAAAAGCAACTGTTTGACTTGCTGGTATAAGAATAGAATCAGTTTAATTGAAAATAAGGATAGCTAGAAATGAAGAGACAGAGATTACAAGTAAGTTAGGTGGATCTGGATTGAAGATGTTTATACAATTTAGTAGGTTTGTGATGGAGCTTATCCAGTAGGGGTGGTATTTTTGGACAGAATAATAGAAGAAACGACGTTTTAAAAATAATTGAAGAGAGTAAGGCTAGTCAATATATTCAAACTGAAGACATTTTATGTAGCTAAGATACAAACAAGCATTTTCTATGCAACTGCTACTATAGCAGCATCTACTGTGAAGTTAGGCATTGAGATTATTTGTTTTTTCTTTTCAGGAAGTACAAGCCCTACTTGACTGTTAATATCAAACCTATAGAACATTTAAAGGAAGCATGATCAGGAAAAACAAGTCCTGCCTTTCGGATTTAGCAGAATGCTTAAGAATGTCAAAAGCAAGTCAGCTAGCTGACAACTAGGATTCTTTGGGCACGTAACAACACCCATCTCGGGTCGCTTACAGCCCAGCATCCTGCTGTCACCTTTGCCAACAGAAGTTGCCTGGTGAAAGGGTAACGGTATTATTCCAGAATCTTTCCAAAGCCTCCAACATGCTGCAAATCAAGGTCTTTCTGAGCCAGAGCTTGGCATTGTTGTAGCTGAACTTCCTGGCACACTTCTTGTTTTGTTCGGTGGCTGTCTGAAATATGAGAACTAAACTCATCACGTAAACAAATATCCCGCTGCAGCGCTATCAATAGCTCAGCTGCACGCCGTAGCATAAAGAACAGGCTCTCGTTTGTTTTGAACACGACATCTGCTAGTTTCACTCGATGATCCTCACTCTCTACAGTGGCAAATTCTGAACAGTCACTACCTGATGGCACTTCCCCTGCCACTTGTGACTTTACAGTCCTTTACATTATCCTACCTCAGCTACCTCTCTTCCAGGATGAAGAATTTGTCTTAGGCAGCCCAGGGTTGTTGTCATCTTTGGGCACCCCTTCCTTTGAGAGGTTTCTAGCCCCACCATACACCCATCCAGATAACCAGATCAGAATTATACGCAGTATTCAAACCACAGCTTTGTACAGTGGCAGAACTATCTATTTTTCTACTCCTAATGCTCCGCTTTCTGGACTAGAATTCTAAAGGTTGTCATGATACTGTCTTATTACAACTTTGAGATTTATTTCTATTGTTGTAGCTGTCCGCTCAGAGCTAAATATCTCACATGCAAAGCTAGAAGCATTTTCCTCTGTATAGCACCTTCCACGTGTATACACCAAGACTTGTATCACTTCTTCAACTTGCAACCTCCTGCAATTCTTCCATCAACTTTTGTCTCTACTGTCTTTAATAATTTACTATAATTAGCAGCTTTACCATCTTGTGATTTGCTTTCTTCCTCTTCACACCGTTTGTCATGGTCTGATAGCAGGTGAACTGAAGAAAAGTTAGGAAGTTGAATAAAAAACATTTTCTTTATTTGATAACTGTTTCTTTTCTAGCATATTTCCACTAGAAAAAAACCCAAACACGTGTTTTCCAGCAAGTTATATACCATAATCAGTGCTTGGTACAGCATATGATCTGCTTGGGTCATCAGATACTGCTATCCTACAGTGAGGAGCATTTAAAAAATATAAATAAAAATTACTTTGCAAGGGAAACCACTAAACTAGAAGACTGGTTAAAGAAGGTACAATATTGGCTCTGGGGAGAAATCTTGCAGGTGATGGGAAACTCTGAGTGTACCTCCATGCAAACAGAGGAGAAACACCCTGTAGATGATGTTTTTTCTACGAATTTGTTTTTCAGAGCAGTAAAGAAAAAGCAAAGAAAATACATCAGCATGGAAACGAGTGACTTAATTCACCAGAAACATCAGGCCAAACCTTTTGACCAGGTTAAAGATTGCCATTTCACAAACCTGAAACTGCATGGAAAATGTTTAGATCAACCTTAAATTCATAGAATTATAGACTGGCCTAGGTTGGAAGGGCCCTTAGAGATCATCTAGTCCAACCCCCCTGTTGTGGGCAGGGACGCCACCTCTCGACTAGACCAGGCAACACATGGGGACTGAGCGGGAATCGAACCCGCAACCTCGGTGTCGGTCATTGCTGTCAGCACCGCACTCTGCCAGCAACGACAGAAACTGACCTAGAGACAGACAAACATCAAAAAGAAGGTATCTGCGATTCCAGATTTATCTAGTAATTTGTCGAAAGACAAATCCCCACAGGAGCCAAGATCTATTGCCAATTTATGATGCTAAGCTGAACACTTATCAGTTTGTTTTCCTATAACACTGCAAACATTCCTCCTCATGCTGGGGAAATATGGAAGGGGAAAATGGATGTATATAGGATCATGAAGGGTCCTGAGGCAATCCTAACTAATTGGTACCATAAAATCTTCTATTCACCGGGAGTAAGTAGAGAAAGATACTCCTGCCCCAATTTTAACCAAACTGAGTCCTCCTCTGCACAACAGATGAAAATGAGAATGACAGGCTTTGAATAGAAATGCAGAATGCCTTCTACAACAGATCCAGCAACTACGAAAATGAAAAACAAAGATTTTGTTTTGTCGCTCACTTGCCACGCAGTTACTTCACTTATTTTTTCCCATTCGGAAAGTGAAACAACAACTTGGTGTTGACACAGCAAGGGAATAAGACCCACAGGCAATTATTTAAAGAGCCTTCCTCCCACTTAATACTGACGAAACTGTCTGAGAAATCTCTTCCACTGCCAGTATTTGTGGTGGTACCACTGGGATACTCGGTGGATTGGTCAGTATATTGTCAGCTGTTTTTAACTGAAGGCTACTCTATCGCTGCTTCTGCCTTTGGGTGCTGCCTCCCCCAACGCTTCGCTTACTCTCTATTTACTATATACATATATATATATATATAAAAATATATACATATATATATATTCTGAGGGAGGAAGGAAGAGGGAAAAGGCTGGAAATTCCCAGTGGGAGGTCTAACATTACGGCTCACTCAGCACTTTGTTTCCTCTCCCTCTGTGAAAAGCTGGCGAGCTCCTAAACTGCACCTACCTACACCACCGGTTTTGTGGATTTTGCTGTGGATAGCAACGTACTCTTCTACAGAACTAAGGAGTGATGTGCGTATCACAAATTTGGGAGGATGCATCAACATTACCTTGCCTTTTCTGGCACTGGTAAAGATGTATTCCACCTGCAGTGACAGGCAGAAATGCACAGAAGCTGCCATTCATGTTGATAAGCGTTATGACTGATACGTGACGTGTGTGAACAAGACAAAAATATGTCTTCTGAGTCATACAAATTGGAGAAATTGAGCCATTCATACAACTCATACGAGTACTTGCAGCACACAGAAGGAATGGTATCTCTACTCCGTCATCAGTCAAAGAATAGGGAAATTAATGAAGTGAAAGACAACTCAACCTAAAGTAGAAAACAAGATCTCTGACAAAAGAATATTAGCTGCATTCAGCTTCGTGCCAAGATTTTTGCCCATTCTGCCACACAGCTTGCTTTGAGGGAGGTATGTAACACTGCTTCTTAATTTAGAAGTGTTGTTTTGCCAAAGGTAAATTTTTAACTGAGATAGAGACCAAAGCCTAACTGTGCCATCCAGAAGGGAACTTGCTTGCAGCGTCCCCACATCCTCTGCTTTGAAAGGCCAAAAATAATCTCTTTCTCTCATTTCGGTGTTTGTTTTTTTTCTAATTCAACAGAGTTCCACCTCATTCCTTCTTCCTCCCACTCCACAGAAAAAACATTCCCAGTTGTTGCTGGCCCATATAGGTTGTCAGGACAGCTGACTGCTTAGATTACACAGGGCTGTATTGTACGCCCTCACGAACCAGCCACACAAAGTGCTTCCTCTGGGACCAGGGCTCATTACTGGGCTGTACTGGCACACCAGGTGCCATCTTTAAGTTGGAAATTCCAAGATGACAGGCACTCCTGCAGATGTTCCTCTCCAAATCACTCTCCTGAGCCTCTGACAATACAAATCTACTCCAAATCAGCTACCTAGGTAACCAAAAGCAGACTGAGCTTGAACTCAGTTGTGACCTAACCCCTTAAAATGAAGGGACAGAATGCTGCCTTCTGACTTTTGTCCAGGTACTGGAAACTAAACCAGGTCTAGCTTTTGATAGCTTGGGAGAAGATTTTATATTTTCTTAAGATAATTTCTGCTATTTACAACAGCTACCTAGGGCAATCCTGTATTGAAATGTTTTCAAAAGAACATTTAACCATCCCACGTAGCTACCGCTTCCAGTCACAAGCTTCTCTCTCATCCTTACGGAGCTCTCTTATTTAGCACTACTGCAAGACAGTCAGTCGCTGCCATCTGCTTAATTAGAACATTTACCTATTGGGATTCCATGCTGTTGTGACACAGCTCTCTAAATTCTTTGAAAAAGTACCCTTGAGGTAAACTACGAGACACGCCTCAGCCCAGGAGTTGCTATTTGGCAAGCAACAGGGTGTCCAGAAGCAGGTACAAGTAACTTCACACTGAAAGCTGCTGTACCACATAGGATTCAAATGGCTCTTTCAGCTTTGAAAGACTTTATAGGATCAGAAGCTAATAACTATTTGAAAGTTATCTGAAGGGTCTTTAGAGTTAACAACATGTTTCCTGCTCATCTACATCATTGCCAGAAACAGTCTCCCCATTGCTTTCAAGCTACTTTAAGCACTTAAAGCCAATTTAACTACGGGCTGCTTGGAAGTAACAACTTCCCAGATAGGTTTTAAAACCGAGTAGATGCCAAAACTGTCAAAAACAGCGAGGGAAGGGATGATGTTTATACGGACATATTATTGCTTTGAGGTCTGAGTCTCTTACAGTCTAAAATAAACCGTACAAGCATCATCATGTTAAATTTTTATAAAGCTTACATGGTCAGTCCCTGAATCAAGAGCTGAAATATAGACACATGGAAGCACCCAGAACACTTAAGCTCCTCCAGCAAGGATGCTGAAGCTCCAGCATGAAGGAACAGCAGAGATTCTGGGGCAAACATCCCTTTACGTCCTGCTTTCATCAAGAACAACCGATTATCTGTGCCCTGCAAAAACAAAAACCTCTGAAGCACCTACAAAGACCAAGTGAAGCAGCCTTGAAAACAAACAGCATGCAAAATCATGACTGAAATGCAAAGGTGAGAACCTGGTGAGTATCCAGCAGGGACTTGCATCAAGTACGAAAGATTCTTTTTTGCTAAAAAGAGCAGTTAATTAAACATGTAGGGTCACACCTCACGTTCTGAAGCAAGAAAAGCTGAGTAACGGCAAACACCAAATTGTCATGATCAAATATATCAAGCGGAATTTGCCCTCAAAAGGACTGACTAATCTAGATTGGCATGTTTGCTTTTTCCTAACATCAAATGTGACTGTTTCATAAAACATCTATATTGAGAATTGGGTCTGATTCAAATGTAGCAGGTTACCAGTGAAAACTTAATTTCTAATTACTAGAGAAATTGATTAACTGATTTATTCCAGAACTGAGACTCTCTTGGAAGAAATATTGGTCAAATAATTCATTTGTTGATGCATCTTCGAGTTCACACCTAGTTTGGCTGGAAGGAAACCAGCCTTTTCTTTGAGCTGGAAGAGACGCAATGCTAAATGTCGGTGTACAGCCTGCTAGATCTCAATATTTTTCTGTCAGCAATATTAAACTAGGTTCATCAAAGCCCTGAAAGCATTCCAACTTTGAAAACTGCTGGTGAGTCTTTTGGAAATTACATATTGTGAATATTGCAGACAGATTATTTATAACGGACTTTATACTCCTGGTACTGCTGCTGTTGGCCCCACTAAGGGGAAATTACATCAGACACATTAGACGTGTGCTCTAGCAGCACAAAATGACTCACACAATTAAAATATAGTGAATCTAATGATTTTCCTTCTAAAGAAAGGGCAAGGCTTCCTACATAATGACAGGTATAATATAATTAAGGGGGAAACAGACAGTCTTGACTTTGTTCTTAATATGCAAAGGTAGCTGCCATAATCAAAGACAAATACATAAAACCCAGGTCACTCCTTTAAACTGGGGAGCAGAAATATTCAGCTCTGGGTGTGGAGGTCTCAAAGCAGTTTTAATAGGCATTTCGCCAATGTTATGAAAGCAGTATATCGTGTACGGGTGGTAGCCTGCTCTTAAGGGAAAAAAAAAAGTCAACTGGAAAAATCAGCATGTGCAAAAAAAGGTTGCGACCTGGGTGGGGAAAAGAGGAAGGAGAGGGCACTGGTAGAGCACAGAAAACCACCATGGTCTGCACGAGCATTATTTATGTAGCATTCACACAGGCTCACGCCACCCAAACTTCTACCTCTGTAAAGAGGTTAGCATTATCTTGACAACTTGAATGGGGTCACGTAAGACTTACAACCATCATTAGAGACTTATGAAAAGAAACACTTCAAATAACTCCTTACCCCAATTCAGACTCACAAAGCTGAGCCTCCTGCAGCTGTTGAGATTCATCTCCTGTTTTTGTCTGGAAATTTGGGGTGGGGATCATCCTGGAGAGCACAGACCCTGGCAGACATGAACACTAACTGCACAGCTGTCTTCAGAGGCACGCTGCTGAAAGGACTCGTCATTCCTCCTTGGAGACCAGGCCTGAGATGCACAGTCTTCTTTTTTTTTTTTTATTTAAAATGGTATGAGCAAATAACACACAAAGTTGAGAGCGAACACGTGTCACCCAGCGATGTGCCTCTTCTTTTACACAGGAGGCAGTAAGGAAGCAGCAGCTCGAGCATCTCATCTCAAACAACAAAGATTTTCTGAATCTAGATAATTGTACTCTGGCCTTGTCGTGCCAAGATACAACAATATTTTTCCAATGAAGATACGAATTCTAGTAAGATTTATTTCCAAATCCTCTATTAAGCAACCATCTAGCCTGCTCAGATGTCTACAGCTAAACAAGAAGATGCACAGTTTTTGCTGAAACACTTTGTTAGTAATTTAAGGAGAAAGGAGAAAGATCATGCATCAGACTCCAGGCTCCTGCTGAGGCCATACCTGTTCTGAGTGACTCCCCTCACTCGTGCCAACCATGCTGCATCCTTCGCCAGCAGCAAATGCTTATTCTCACATGCATTAAATTCACAGCCTACAGAACACTGTCACTCAAGGCATGCTAATATTATGACTTGATACTACACGGGATATTTCTGTAGCACTTGATATACAGAGTGCCTCCCAGTTTGGATATTTTCTCCTCTTGACAGCCCTGGTACTGCTGACAGAGTAGAGTAAAATTTGTACTATGCAGAAAGTCTAAAGCAACAAAACAAATTTGTTTTCTAAGTATCAGATTGGAAGCTACGGCAGAGCAGGGCTCAAACTGGTGCCGATCAGGCCTCCTTCCTGAAGTGCAATACTAAGAGCTTCCCTTACAAAATCCTTACAGCACCTAACTAATGAATAACTTAGCTTTCAAGACAGACACATATAATAACACTTTGAAAACAGCTACTGCTCAGCTACTGATGTTCTCTAAACAAAAACTCCTACGCTTCCTCACCCTAATGAAGTAGGATTAAGTTCACACATCAAAAGAAAAAAAAAAAAGGAAGAAAAATCTGTCACAGGGCAAAGCATAACAGAAAGCCCCTACAGTCAAACTTGGAAAAGAAAGCGTGGTCCTGTGGAAAGGGTGCATCCGTAGTTGTGCTAGAGACCCTGTTCCATAAACCATCTTGTGTACTCATGCCTCTCACTTACATGTACAATAAAACTCTGCCTTCCTTTTCTAAACTTACCACTCTAACAGTCAAAAAAAATTAAACTAGCTAACTACTACAGAAAATAGTTTTTGTTACCTGCAAGGACTTCTAGGCATGACAATCCCTTTTTAAAAAAAAATTTTAATATACATTTAAACAAAGACAGTACTTTCATGGGGAGAAACCATTTTCTTCAATTCTTCCATGTCTCTATTTCTTGTCTTAGAGTCAACACCCTTTGTCTGTCAGTAAAGGCAAGAATTTTGAGAATAAGCTGTTTTCCCAAGAAGAGAGAGTATCAGAGAGACACTGTGTATGCCCTGCCTCCTTTTCAGAGCAGGTAAGGCTTCAAATAAAGATATGGACAGCTAAGTGCAAATGGTAAATGTTCCTAGGAACGGAACACAGTTCTTCCAACTTTGTCACCAGCACTGATTCCTGAACATTCAATCCTGCTTCCCTTTAAGCGTCAGACAACCTTGTTTCACACAGCATTCACCTGGGAATGACACTTGTTCTCAACATACAGGATCATTATCTAATTTCTAAAAGCACAAGAGGCAATCCCCGGCAGGGTAACCTTCATTTTGCTGAGAGGAAGCACCAAGGTACCAGAGCTTTTTATTCTATATAACAAAAACTGCTTCTCTATCAACAAACCAACAAGCTGCTTCTATAATAGTTCCAAAATGGTTCCAAAAACTACAAGCCCATTTCCCTGCAGGCTCAGGAGGGTAATTGCGTGAAGAGTGTTTTAACCTTTCTGTAAAAGGAAATAATGGATAGGTGGACGTAATAAAGCCAGACGCCACTGCAGGTAAGATCTCAACCTTCTAGAAGATAGTGTCGTGGAGGAAAAAAAATAAAAGGACAGATACAGCATACTAGAAGTCATGCCTTTGCTTTTACATGATAGTGTGCAAGGCAGGAAGTCTGTCTCAGTTCTATTTGAAACAGATTTTCATATCTCCTTTCCAGTAGTCTGGTTTAGGTCTGATTAACGTGTTTCCTTCAGTGTGGCTTTTCACTGACTAGTGTGAAAGGGAACAACAAGTGACTTTCCGAAAAACACAAATGCATCCCAATTTAGCACAACAACTACCCCACAGCAATGTCAGGTGATTTTTTTTTTCCTTTGGTAATTACATTGCCTAAACCCTAACTACCAGGTTTGAGACCTCTGCAGAGATCCTGTCTCCTACCCAACAACTCAGCTGCAGGGATGCTGAGAAGAGACTGAACTCTTGTGTCTGTATTGCTTTACTGAACAGCCACAGACATTGTACTCAGGTTCTCTGTCTGATCCTCTTCATGGACAAAGCACGGTGCTCTGAGCTTCCACTTCAAGGCAAGACAAACAATTAACACAAACACTAACCTTTTTTCAGACCCATTACCATGCCACAAGTGTTTGGAAACACGGGCTAGAACCACAACAAGAGCATTTCTCTAACAGCCTGCAGGACGAGACAAGAGTGCAGGACCGAACATTTAGCCTGCAGCCGCTTTTCTGGGTTCCTTTATGCAAAACTCTAAGCATCTCCATAAAACAAGCAAGCTTTAATGCCATTCCTTCTGTGCATTTCTCATCTGTACAACGAGAAGAGACTCTTAATTTGAGGGCTCAGATTACCCAGCAGAAGCGTCAGATTTCACATCTCTAGGAAAGACTGCCTGCATCCTTACGCATAAATAAGTTGGGAAACCTCTCCCACTGGCAGATGAAGTTATCTAGGATAAAGCCTAACAGAAACAAAACAACTGAAAAGGAAGTGGTTCAGCTGTTAAAGGCAAAAGGAAAATAAACAAGCATTCACTTAAAATTTAAGACAGCTATATCTGCCTTTTGATATGTGGGTGTCACCTGCCTTCATAAATTAAAAGCCACTTAAAACACTCTTCAGTGTAATGTGGCAATGTTTGGAAAGCAAAAAAAATGCTACGCTTTTAAGAATAAAGCAAAACCTTTTAGCTACGGAAAAATTAAGTCAAAGCATTGGAGCACCCTCTCGTGGTAGGCTGGAAAACCCATGTTCCCCATGAGCAGCTGCAATCGATGACCCTTTCCCCTCTCACTTTAAAAATCCAGAGAGCCTCCGCAGCTACCAGCGGTGGTTCTGCCCAGCATGAGCCTGGGCTCTTTCGATGCTCTCCTGCTCCCCGCTGACAACGCCATCAGTGTTTCCAAGCCTGTCTTCCCTGCTCCAAAAGAACAAATTTTTTTATTGACTCGTTTATAGTTGAAAAAATTCCTTTATTTATATGAAAAAGGCCACCACAAATCAGCTCTTGGACAAAGGACACTGTTACTCTTTCACTTCTACCAGAGTGAATGGTGGACATCAAGAAAGTTTTACAATTAAAACCTGTGTTCTAAGAAAAAACTGCATTAAACTCAAGCAGGACGTAAATCCACGCTTACACAATCCAGCTCAGGCTAGTGTAAGCTTGAGTTCTGCTGCACCCAGGGATTTACTGGAAGAGGGAAGCTATGCCACTAACTAGTTCAAAATACCTTCAAGGTTATTCAGATCTCTAAGAAGAGTTTGTTTCACTCTTCCTAGATGACTTAATTTGTATCAATTTTTTAAATAGCTTGCACAAACAGACTTTTTTTATTGCTAAACAATCACTGTGATGTTATTAACTGGCAAGTTCTCACCAGCAATAACACTTTAAAACTGTTTACTTTTAAATCTCTTCAAGGGTAATTTCAGTAATTTTTACAGTTTTCTTCCATTACTAAGTACATTTCAGAGACACTAGTATAGCTGTGTCTTGCCTCTACTTCTGCTCTTGGCTTTTTCTAAGCAGCAACACAAAATTGATATTCTCATCAGTCGCACAGCCTCCCACAGGTTTCTGAATAGCGGCAGTAAAACTGAACAGTCTTGTCAACTCCATGACACTGCTGGTTAGCAAAATGAACCCTGAGCAGCAAAGGCTTTGAAATAATCTTCAGAAACTGAGCTGACCTTGTAAGCTAACGAGAGCCTCGTATTCACTTACACTCCAGCGTGGGTTTCGAGGGGTTATCTTCACAAGCCAGGGGCTACAAAATTAGAATGCACAAATTTTTGGGGGTTTGGTCAAGAAAAGAGATCCTTGCTCTGTAAACACCTTTTAGACTCCTGATGTTCAGAGTAAATGCAGGAGGTAATACTAACCTACTGGCATATATGACAGTATTCAAACAAGCTTTTAGGCTAGCCCATGTCGGAGTGGACACAGATTTGTGACGAGGGAGTATTTCCTCACTTTTTCCTATATGTTTTGGTATGTCTCCTGTACAGGCATCCTACTCTCTATGGTCAGCTTTTCCAAAAATTATGGGTCTAATCGAACATGGAATCTGAAAAACAGGAACGACTTCATGACCTATGCTACATACCACCACCATAATAGCCAACACTAATGTCACTTCTTTCAACCAGAAGCAAGCCTGACACCTGTTTCAATATTAGCTGTGGTGCTGCGCACACTGAATCGACAACAAAAGTGATTATTGGTGTCTTATGCCCACCCACCGTAAACCCCACGTGTGAACTCCAAAGAGGATATGTGTATTCGCTGTTCAATTGTACTTGATTCCACCTCTGGTATGAAGGGAACAGGAGGAGGAGATCTTGTTGGTGGGTTTTTCCTTCCCAAAACAAACAGCCCTGCAAATTAACACGTGGTTGTGCTCCAGGAGCTCAGAACACCTCATCTTTTTGTGCCTGATACCAGTCATCAGCTATGTCAGCCCTGGGCAGCCAGTTGGACTAGATGACGGTTGCAGGTCCCTTCTAACTGAAAGAGCCTCTCCTATTCTATGCGGGGCCCATTACAGGGACACCAGTCAGTAATTAACTTCTAACTTGGAACAAATCTCTCATTCAACAATTATTAAACATACCCAAGATCATATTTTCAAACATTTTCTCCAAAGCTGTAGAGTCAAAATACAATTTCCAGAAATGCACTATTAGAAAAAACTGCAACCCTCTGTTACCGTTCTCTCTTGTGCCAGCCTTTCCTTATTCCCATTCTTTCCTCTCCAGAATTATCTGTCTTTCTAGGGACGCTCTTTCTCCAGAGCTGTTCACCCTGCATATCCTAGTTGAGATGACAAAAAATGAGAACAGCAGAGACATGCTTGATGCTTTGTTGTTGGGTTTACTGTAGGAGAAAGGAAGGAGAAACAGACTGAGAGGTGCACAGGGTTATAAATCCAGAATGTTCTCATCCTCCTACCCTCTAATCTGATTCCTAATTTGACCCCAGCAGTAGTAGGAGATGGCTCCTACGCCTTTGCCACATATAGCTTGTAACAAGGAGAAGCTACTTTAGCTTCACTTAGAACTGAACAACAACAAAAACACAGACAAACCAACAAAGAGCCCAAAATCCAAACCGGTAACATTACTGAGTTAAAGGACGAGGGGATGCAGAACTGTCCCACAGAAAATGAGTTTTCCCTCATTGAAGAGCTACATAACTGTAGTCCCAATTCTCACATCACTATTGCCATAGAATACTTTCAAATCAACATAAGTGAAGCTCTAAGTTTATTAACACGCATCATTATTTTTAGTGGAAGTATCATAGTAAGACTAAGAACCTAAGGATGACATTTGGGAGGCAAGGAATGTCTTGAAAAAGTGCAGTCATAAAAGAAATACATTTAAATTACCTTTGAAGAGTGCTACGAGATTGAAATAAGACCAATTCAATTCTTAGTGAAGTATTTCTGTGCATCTTTGTCTCCACCTCCTAAAAAGCAAAGTTCGTTTTGGTCTGTTTTTTCTTTTTTTAATTTCTGTGCTAATTTAGCCAACACTGAAAGCCACCTATTAAGAAGTTAATTTACACAGAGCTGCAGATAAGCAGCCGTATTGGGAGATACATACGTCTTTATAGAAAGCCCACAAAGCGCAAAAAATCACCTAAGCAGATATAGCTAATATAACTCAGCTTCGTTGTTGCGGTTTACAGCGTTACCAACAGGAAGCCTCAATGGTTTTGTAACAGTCACTTATTCTGGAGAGAACAATCTCTAAGGGTAATACCAAGATCAGCCTTTCAAAGAAAATATTTCACAACCGCAAAACCAGAGAAGTGTCGGGGATGATGCAGTTACGGCGTGAGAACCGTAAGTCAACCATGTTACCCAGCTCGGTGCAAGGTTTTTGTTTCTCTCCCCGCTGTGTTGAGGGAATGAGGGACTGCTGGTGGTCCAAACGACGACGAGAAGTACTTCTTTACTGGCAAATACCCTTCAGAAAGCCACTAGGAAGGAACTTGTGTGCCCACTGTGCAGATTAATCTGCAAAGCCAGTCAAGGGGCTGTTGGCACCAAAGCTACCGAGTTTTGCATCATTCATAGTACATAATACAGTATGTAATTATGAATTAAAGTACGTAATTCATAATTACACACTGCACAAAGAGCTGCTGACAGCTTGACATGCAGTGATTTTGGATATCAGATTCTGAAACAATTGTAGTGTACATGAGGTGTTAGTCTGTGACCGTCCATCCTTGGCTTTTCTGAAACACAACTGAGTACTGGTTGTATTTCGGCAAGTCATTAAACAAAACCTAACTGTGTTACTTTTAATAACTTGCACACGCATCCCTGTTGGAATAAGCATAAACTGCTGTTTCTTGTTTTCTATCAGTTGGATTTTAACGTAGTTCCTTATGAGTGTGAACCAGCCAGCTCTTGGCAGCGTTTAGATGACAGTTTATGGATAATAAGTACGCTGGCAACTCTAAGCTGACAACTAAGAAAAATGGACTAGAATAAATCACACTAACAATCACCTAGCTTTATCTACAAAACAGAGATTTAAAAAGTATCATTTGACTTCAGCAAGGGCTGACCCGCTTTAAGAACAAACTCAACATACACTGAAGTAAGTGGGTCACAGAAAAGGTCATTTCTCCTGAACAACAGCGAAAACACCCAAGCTTACCACCCTGAAATCTGTAATTAGTACCAGCCATAAAATATTCCTGAAGCCAACCCTGCCACAGCATCTCCAGGAGATAGTCCAACTATCTTCCAATTCTAATTGCGTGAGCTGTCAGCCCCACCAGATTAAAAAAGATGATTTAAGCCACTTGTGACAATTCGCCTTTGTGTCCAATAGCTTGCATGTTCACTTTCCACTGATGTTGCTCACTTGGCCATGTCCTTATTTTCAAAAAAAATCCCACCTTTTTTTTTAAAAAAAAACCATTGGACTTGCAAGCAATAGCAAGTTTGTGAAATATTGCTAGAACAACTTGTACCACACCATCTGCTACATGTGGAGAACTGAGAAATCAGAGCGCTGTATGGGCTTTGAAATTTGATTTTTAAGTTAGTTCTAACATCTTTGGAAGTAACTTCATTTCAGTCTTACCTTCTTCAGACTAAGTTCGTCTGCCTGCATGAGAAGTACATACAATACACATATATGCCAGGAATTAAAACAGATCAGCAGACTGTTCTGTGATGTACCTTCCATCAAGTTGGTAGAGTCCTCTCATTTGCAAAACACAGTGAAAAAATACCAACTTAGGACAAGGCATAAAAAATGAGATTGAATGCGATGGAATCTGCAGGAATAACTTAGATAGCACAGAGAATGATGCAATAGAGAACACGCCTATAATTTCATGTTCTGCAGGAGATATTCCTCTGGACACTTCACTGAACCACCCTTTATTCCCCAAGTAATTAATTAAGAGTTATTTATACATTACGGTCCCATAAGATTTCTGATTTACAGTACAAAGAGTCGGGCACTGAATACAGCGATTATATTCCATCTGCACAGGGCATTTACTGACAGGAAAGTCTGCGGGCAAGTAGCTCTGGCCCAAGTTTGCTGCATTTCACTGGGATGAAAAATAAAGAACATTTTAGGTGGCCCACAAAGTGCAGTTGTTAAACTGACCCTATTTTCTCTCCTTCTTTCTGTTTTCGTGCATCCAGCCCTTCAGTTTCACTGAATTTCAAAGGGATAGTGTTATTTATGCTTCTTCCTATTTTAGAATGTTTTTATCATGTGGCATAGCACTCCAACTGCCTTAGGGGAGCTTTAATGATAATTTTATTTTTAAAAGTATAGGCTTATCTTGCCTGACCTTGATGCACGTAGTAAAAGGTTGCTAAACTCCTCCTCCAGAAAACAAAACAGGGAACAAATGTCCTGCGCCTGCTGGATCAAAAGCTCAAGCGTAGCAGAGCCTTCCACTACCCCAAAATATATCACCAAGGCAACCGCAGCAGTATCGCAAACAGGTATTGCAAAGGCTTCCCAGCCAGGATTTAAATAATCTGATTTTCCTGCAGTACATTTTCTACAACACTCAGCAAGTCTTTTTGGAGATGAAAAGCACTCTAACACCATTCCAGAGAATATCTTGGTACTGTAGCCAGTTATCACTGCTCTTCAGAAGGAAAGTTAAAGCATGTTACTGTTCAAAGGTCATATGAGGAACCGAGTAGAGCCCTTGCAACGTGGAAGTTGTTGGTTGTCATCAGTTGTACCCCTTCCCTCAAACAAACTACTGAAAGGATAAAGAGATAACCTACTTCCCTGCTCCTTCTCCGAAAGGGAAAGCAGGCTCATCCTGTAGCAGCACCAAGCACATTGTTTCTTTTCTGGCTGCACCCATCAGTTAAGAATTTGATTGTAACTAGTGTTTGCTACAGCTTCTCCCTCTCGAGTTGTCCCCCCTGGGGTATGAGTTAATTCTGACGCAGTGTACGTGGCAACAGTCCTGCCGGAATAGTCCTTCTGTTCACATTCTTCCTTTCTAGTACATCACTAGCACCCAACGTGCTTGATCCAGAGCTTGCTTTTATAAATCACAGATTAGGTGCTAGGAATGCTGGCAACAGGGCGCTCTGAAGGGCCAAAAGGCTGCAAAATCCAGGATTACCTTTTGCATCGTGGGGAACTGCTCCACAACAAATCACATCAGTCTATCAGCTCGCTTAAGGCTTTTCTGCTCAACTATATAGCAATGCTCGCAGAATTCAACACTATGGTGAGCTGCGAGCCCCAGGTGCCTCTCCTCACAACAGAATAATGGAGTCCACAATACAGATTTCCTTGTTCTTTCCATAAACCAGAAAACATCTTCAAATTCCTTGCTGCTTCCGAAAATGCACCCTGAAGCAGGAAGTGCCTGTACATGTGTAGTGCTTCTGCTACACAACTGTAATATGGCAAACATGCTTGGGACAAACTGGCTCAACTCAATCTCTCGATTTTTCAAGGACAACCACCCTTCAAGTTAGTTGCATAAAAATACTCTCGTCTCAGGTTTTCAGTAGCCTAGCAGAGGAGATTTTACACTTTAAGGATTTGACACAAGCTGTTCTTCAAAATCCTGTAGCAAAATGGGTCAGAGGCAGAAAACATTGTTTACTTCCATCCTTTTCATAAACAAGCCAGAAGAAGCCACCCCTCAAATTCTATCATACGAAATCTGCCAAAATGAGCTGAGGCAGAGACTTACACCTGCAAAAGTCTAGCACAGTCAACATGTTGCCTTCCTCACATCAACAAATGTATTGAGGAAATCCGAGGAAGGTAGATAATGCAGGCTGATCCTTAGATTGGCTGGTTCAGCCACTGGCTCAAGAGTGCTAACCCAACATCGAGTGCTTCTTCCATCCCTTTTCATACACTGTGAATGCACATCCTAAAGACAGGATGGGAGGTTTAGGTTCAGAAAGAAATTACTAGAAAAGAGAAATCTCAATCAAGTAACATCTCCAGGAACAAAAGCATCTCAGCAAAAGAGCTGAGACTTAAAGCCAGCAGAAAGCTGGGCTAAGTAAAACAGAAGGTGGTCAGTAAATGAAAAATACGAAGTTGAAAGAAAAAATTCCCCTCAGACAAGGGGAGTCAGGATCACAAGAAATCAATTTCTCTGACAAAGGAAGCAAACTCCAGATTCATGTACACGACAAAAAACTTTCATTATTGCCCAAGATGGGTATTTAAACAGGTACCCAGCTTTGACT
The DNA here is from genome assembly GCF_000703405.1 of Apaloderma vittatum. Lineage (NCBI taxonomy): Eukaryota > Metazoa > Chordata > Aves > Trogoniformes > Trogonidae > Apaloderma > Apaloderma vittatum. The sequence continues at coordinate 2,256 of NW_009708760.1, read as the reverse complement.
AGCATTTGGTATAGATTATTAATAGCAAGCTGTTCATTCACTTCTACCAAAACACATGTGGAATCAGGGAACAATTTAACACGGCTGAGGTGTTCACCAAGATGGGACAGGAGTTTAAAGCCTGGCCTGAAACTCTCAAAAACGGGATTGCCCAAAAATCCCATGCCTTTTATATAATCTAAAAGAATAAAAAGCTGTATCTTATTTTTCAGTACACACATCTTTCTTTACAGCCTGCAAGGAAAATAATAGAAGCAACAACAGTAAAATGATACCCATTATCTCACTGCTGAAGCAGATAATCTAAGCAATATCAATAGTAATTATTTTAAAAGATACAATCACTGTTATCACAGAGAAATCTTCTTTCAGCATGCCACCAAACAGTTTTATGCAGAGCGTGTTGGGTTTCCAGGGTTATTCTTGTTTTTAGGTCTAGAGAAGAGAGAGCAGCAGGCTGGCAGAGCACGATTTGCCTGTGTGATGTGCATGCATGCTTAAGAAAGCTTTTTCTCTCAATTTCCCTGCCACTACGTATAAATAACGCTCCCTATCTTCTAACCTTTAAAACTTAGCAGGGTGGAGGGAGGAGCTAGAAGGATTTGCTCAGGATGCTGTACGAAATTACTGCTAAAACGTACAGCAATAAAAGGAAAAGATGTGCCTGAGTCAGTCTTAACTGTGTTATTCTGAAGTAACTACACGCCTCCACATGCTGCACCATACTTCCCATCAGAGTCCTTTCTGTCCTTGTCTTGCGAGAGCAACAACTGAACACTCACTCATCTTGGTACCAAAACACAAAAAGACAGACAGTTTGTCATCAGGAGGAGTGCTCTTCACTGCTAAGTGACACTCAGCAGTCTAGAGAGCACTTTTGCTCTGCTGCTAAAGACTTCAGTGTACTAAAGAGTGAGGTATGTGCATAACTTCCGAGATTTGCTCCTAACATTGCAAATTTACAGTATTAGTCTATTTCATAGGAATTTTTCTGCCAAAGTGTCTTTTAAAGTACAAAATTACAAAGATGACAGAATAAAACATGAAGCTGATGACACTGCAGTTGAAAGATGCAGTAAAATACTAATCCTTAGTTTTAATTGTAGTAACAGCAGCTCAGGCGTTTCAGCAAGCATGGAGTTCTGTTTTGGTTTTAAAGTTGATACTGCTCCCTGAAGCCAAAAGCTGTGATAACACTGAGATTTTAAGAACCAGATTTAGTGCTGCACTCTTGTTTTGATAGATATATGTCAGCAGTCACAGCAGATGATATTTACATTTACACTGCTGGTTGCATGTTCTTTAATCCTTTTTTTGCCTGTGCTCATTCTATTGAGCAAGAGAAAATACGTATTGTCAGAAGCAGCCCTGCTTCTGATATCTCCATCTAAAGCCAAATGAGCCAAGCTCTCCATAGCAGATTCAGTTCTTTACGATTAGAGCCGCATCTGTGCATCTGTTCTTAACATGCTTGTTAAGGCAGACAGGTTTCAGCTGATCTTCCAAAATTCGTGTGTTACTTGTCCTCTGTCAGCACAGGCTGAGAGAGCTGTGGTTGTTCAGTCTGGAGAAGAGAAGGCTCTGAGGAAACCTCATAGCGGCCTTCCAGGGCTTAAAGGGGGCTACAGGAAAGAAGGGGAGGGACTTTTTATCAGGGAGTGTAGTGATAGGATGAGGAGTAACCCTTTCAAACTGAAAGAGGGGAGATTTAGATGTAATATTAGGAAGAAATTCTTCCCTGTGAGGGTGGCAAAGCACTGGAATAGGCTTCGCAGAGAAGTTGTGGAAGCGCCATCCCTGGAAGTGGTCATGGCTGGACAGGGCTCTGAACAACCTGGTCTAGTGGAAGGTGTCCCTGCCCACGGCAGGAAGGGTGGAGATAAGAAGACCTTTAAGATTCCATCCAACTCAAATCACTCCATAATTCTATGATTATATTGAGATGTTGCCAAGTAGATATAATAAATAAAAAATAAAAACAACATCCACCCAAACAGTTAGAAAGGGAGATTTTAAGTTGTGGGGTCCTCCTAAGAGACATCACAGGAACTAATCCTGGCGCATGAAACATTTCCATTATCACTTTACAACAATAAGCACAGCAGCAGGCAGGCAAGCACTCCACCTGAGGGGCCGGGCGGCAGCTCTGACACCCCGGCCAACACGAAACCGTTCACTCCGGCAGGGGCTGTGGGGCCACAGGGACACACAGACCCAATGGGCCCAGTTCACCGGCGCCTCAGCGAGCACAAGGAC
>NW_009708759.1:0-909 GCF_000703405.1 Apaloderma vittatum | reverse complement strand
TATTTCTCTTTTAAGAGCTGTATAGTTAGTGTTTGAGAATGTCCCTGAAAAGCTATGTAGAAACCTGTTTTCAAGGAAGATAAATGAAAGCCAGTTGAAAACTTCCTGAATTGCTACCACATCTGGAATTTCCTCTATGTTAAACCATAAGCTTTTTCTCTCATCAACCCCATCAAATTCCTTGTAGGTGTTTGGTTTTCTCCTGCAGCTTCTGGTCCTCCTAAGAATGAGAAGCCTATCTTTTATCTGTTTGGCATGCAAAAAACATGTTTTTCTCCTCTTAATTATTTTTAATGCATGTCAAAAAAAAAAAAGGAAAAAAAAAACAACAGAAGATGCCGAATATTTATTCAGGCTGCTTTGGCAGCATTTCCTTATTTAAGACATAAATCAAATTTTGAACTTCTTTTTTCCTGGGGGACAAATTGTTTATTTGAATTTGAATGTGCTTGTGAATCAGTCATAGGGATAGTACTTGTGCTATTGCCGTGTAATAGCAATCATTTGCGTTGTTTTACATTGTTTTAGTCAGGCTGTACACAGCATAGTACATCTGCAGATCACTGCAGGATCAGAGCCATGGACCTCAGTCCTCCAAACAGTTACGAGCATGTTTATCTGTGTCAGCACCTGTTCCACTAACTTCAGAAGAACTCTTCCAGAAGTTAAATGGTGCATCACTGGTTTGTGGGGCCTGGGCCCAAGGTTGTTCCAAAGGCAAAGCCCATTGAAGAATCAGAGCTACAAGTTCACCAAGCTACAGCTACATGTTCACACATAAATGCTTAGGAGGAGATAATTAAATAATTTTGTGAATTGTCCACTAGTTCACACTGTCTTCCTACTTGGCTCTCTAGCTTTTAGTTAACATTTAACAGTATTTTAACATTAATTTATGACAATTCCATG
>NW_009708758.1:4692-11895 GCF_000703405.1 Apaloderma vittatum | reverse complement strand
AGGATGGAGCCAGGCTCCTCTCAGTGATGTCAATGACAGGAAAAGGGGCAATGAATACAAGCTGGAACACAGGAGGTTCCACAAAAATATTAGAAAAAAAATTTTCACTGTGAGGGTGACAGAGCACTGGCACAGGCTGCCCAGGGAGGTTGTAGTCTTCTTCTCTGGAGACATTCAAAACCCACCTGGACGCATTCCTGTGTGACCTACTGTGAGTGATCCTGCTCTGGCAGGGAGGCTGGACTAGATGAACTTTGAGGTCCCTTCCAACCCCTAACATTCTGTGATTCTGTGATTCTGTGATTCTGTGATTCCGTAGGCTTGGTTTTCACTGTTGTTGCTTGAAGCTTGGGCCATCACTGCTTCCGTGGCAACTAGCCCTGCCCTCCTGGTGAGCACTGCAAGGCTTTCCTCCACCAAAAGGCTGGTTATCGCTGACAGCAGCCAGAAGACGTCCTAGGCGAGTCACCTGGCTGCTCCAACGCTGTGTATCTAGTCTTAGGCTGTTGAAGTAGCACAAATTATCCTGCTGACATTACGCAAGGAGGTGTAACACACTAAATAAAGGGCAGAGCACTGATTACATTGCAGGGATGATTATAGGAGCCTTCTCAGATATCCACCTACCCACAGGTACACTCATCTGCCGCTGCTGTAGATACCTGTGGTGCATTAGCAATGCCACGACGAGCTATTTAGGGTGCATGGGAGCCTCCCAGTGATTCCGTCAGCAAGGAAAGGCCAAGTAGAGCCTTCTCCCATGGGGATGCCTCCCCAGCTCTATTCATCCAAGTACTGTGTCCTTAGAGCTGAAACATTCTGGCAGGTCTCCAGCCCTTTGCCAGGAGCTGGTATTGCAACAAGTTAGGTTGCATCAAAAAGTTAGATACTTCACAGAGCGATATGGGGCTGCACCTCATTGCAGGGCTTCCCCCAGCCTCTGCTCTCCTTGACCCTCTGAGGGAAGTTAGCAAGCTGTCAGGCTGCCTGAGAAAGTTTTGCTTTCCTTAGTTGTTTCCTTTGGACCAGAATTTCTCAGCGCTTCCCCCGCTCCCTGCCCAGCCATAGCCGGGAAGGCCATAAATGCAAACAAGTTTGTTTTGCAAGTATTTCATTATTCTGAAGCATTTGATTGAAGCAACATTAAAAATATATCCCCAGTGCTAGGCTTTCTTTGCTCTCTGTTGTCAACAACATATTTTCAAAAGAAACGTTCCAGAGTTGGGTCTTTTTTTTGTTGGCGTGATTGCCTTGTTTTAGAGTTACTTAAGTAGGAAAATATTTCCCTTGGAAGGGATCCAAGCCCACAGAAGTCAGGCAGAGTCTCTCTGTTGACTTTAAGTGCACTATGGACTAGACTGTTCTAAACCCCTAAAATGGATACATCAGTAAAGACCAAGGCTGTTGGCTTTAATAAAACAAGTATGGCAGGACCTGTCATGGCAAGCAACCTTGATGTTAGTTACCTTAGCGACACAGGAGAGCTGTGTGAGAGCAACAATGATCTTTTTAAGGTTACAGCCACCAGGCATGGGTTTTCCCATGGGGAAAGGAGAGGAGGATGGAGCGGAAGCGGGGCTGATAGCAGCAGTGAGGATTTGGGATGACTTTTCCCCTCACTGCTAGCTTTGGTCTCCCTCTTCCCAGCTTCACTCCGTCAAATATTTGGTGTTTCTGCACAAAACCACAGCAAGGCACTGCTGCGATTGTGTATCTGTTTGTGCTGTGCATCCCACTCCCTTGAGCCTTCCTACGTGTGACCTCATGGGTGCGAGCATCCTGTGGCTGGGGAGGGAATTTGGCCCCTCAGCAGCCCGAGGCTGTGCTGGGACAAGAGGATGGGCTTGGCAGGGGTTACTGCCCCTTGGGTCACTCGGCTGAACTACTCTCTCTGAGGAAAAATGAGGGCTTCTGTTGTGGAAGAAAATTTTGCCATCTGGTGGCTGGAAAAGCTGAGAGGCAACCCTGGGGCAGAGCTGGGCTGGTGGTGGTGGCTGTGGAAGGCGGGGGACATCACCAGGCCCCACTACTGCCACCACAACTGCCCTGCCCGTGGGCTTCCCTTGCCCAGCTGTGGAAAGCATTGGTGCTGGGAGCTCAGTCAGCACCCCCTACAGCTGCTGAGGTAGGTACTGATGCCTGGATTAAGGAAAGCAGCATTATAGCTCCTGTTTTTAAAAGGGTTTGTCCAAGCAATACTGAGTGTCAAGACTCCTAGGGACACTCATAGGTCACTATTAGGAGCCTTGTATCCTTTGTTTGCTGATGCTAATTAGAAAAGCAGCTCCAGCCTGCACACTCAAACACTATTAATGCAAAGGAAAGTAAAAGGCTTGTAAGACACAGGCAACATCCAACAAACATTTTGGTTGTTACGTTTTTCCAAACGCTCAGTCTCACTGGAGATAATAGAAAAGCCAGAGAGTTATTCTGAAGAGCTGTCCTTAACTCTAGTGAATACTGGTGATTAGGACTGGCTTTGATTCACTGCTGGAAACCAGTCACGGTAAAGATCTCTTCTTAAAAAAGAACTTATTTAATATATACATTAAAAAGCCACATAAAAATAAGTTGACTCTAGCCTCTGGAATCATACTCAGTGTATCTGCCTTGGAGTATACATTTACCTCCTGAGAATTCATACAGTAATTAGATGAATGTGCCTAATTAATCACATTTCCTGTGCTGAAGAGGTTTGATGGAAAACATTTGCTTCCATCACTTTATTAAAGCATTATTGAGTGTTGTGCTTGTCATGTGTTCATCACCATCATTCTCACCAATTAATCCTGACAAAATGAAGTTTACCAACTGCAAAGTAAGCCAGTGCTCACACAGACACTTTGCTTTAGCTTTGTGTACATGCCTTCATGCCTCTAGGTAATTACTGGATAATTGAGAGCAGAGCCTGTTTAATCTAAAATGAGATGTGCTAAATATAAACCATTTTCAGTGCCTGATTGATACTGTTTTAATAGGCTTGGTATCATCTACTGCCACAGACATGTAATGCATGATTACCATTATTTATTGCATGTGTTTATTATCAATTTTAAAGTAAAAATATGGCTTGCCAGCATGGTTTTTATACCTATGAAGCAATTATTGCTTATTTAATATTTTTCCCACACACTGCGCCTGAATTAACTCATGGGTATTCAGAATCAGAGGCCTGAAGACAGAATCTTAACCCTTTGCAGAAGCACTTAATATTTGGCCTCAGCCACAACATTACTGAGACTCCATCTCCTAGGACCCAGCATCCAATATGGGGGTAGGGATACCTGCTGAAGGACTGTCAGCAGTTTCTGAGGCTCAGGTGCGGACATGGTAGAGACCTTCCCATTGTAGGGCAGGGATGGGAGCAGAGGAGCTGGGCAGGGCAGCAGAGCTAGAGAAAGGCCCATAAGCAAGCCCTGATGCTGGATCCCACCAGCCAGGCTTGGGCAAAGACACCCAGCCTGCTTCATCTTATCCCATCCCATCCCATCCCATGCAAGCAAAGACCTTGTCAAAAGAAAGCATAGATGGTGGGAAGGAGGGGGAAGAGGTGTCCCTTGAAACGTCATCACCACTGCTGGTGACTCGAGTCTCCTCTGGCAATGGGAAAGTCCTCAGAGTGTTGATGGACAGCCGGCTGAACGTGAACCAGCAGTGTGCCCATGTAGACAAGAAAGCCAACAGCATCCTGGCCTGTATCAGAAATTGTGTGGCCAGCAGGACCAGGGCAGTGATTGACCCCCTGTACTCAGCACTGGTGAGGCTGAACCTCAAGTTTTGGGCCCCTCACAACAAGAAGGACATTGAGGTGCTGGAGCAGGTCCAGAGAAGGGCAACAAAGCCGGTGCAGGGTCTGGAGAACAAGTCCTGTGAGCAGTGGCTGAGAGAACGGGTTGTTTTGCCTGGAGAAGAGGATGCTCAGGGGAGACCTTATCACTCTTTACAACTACCTGAAAGGAAGCTGTAATGAGGTGGGTGTCGGTCTCTTCTCACAAGTTACAACCAATAGGACAAAAGGAAATGGCCTCAAGTTATGTCAAGGGAGATTTAGGTCAAACATTAGGAAAAACTTCTACACTGAAAGAGTTATCAAAGAGTGGAACAGGTTGTCCAGGGAAGTGGTTGGATCATCGTCCATGGAGATATTTAAAAGCCATCTAGATATGGTGCTCAGGGACATGGTTTAGAAGTGGACCTGGCAGAATTAGATAACAGTTGGACTTGATGATCTTAAAGGTCTTTTCCAACCAAAACAATTCTATAATTCTGGGAGGCTCCATCTCCTGCAAACCAGTGACCAAGCAGGACGGAGACTGCCTTCCACCAGCACTAGAAGATAAATGGCTCTCCAGGGCTATACACCAATTCACTGGCAGATCTGAGACTATTTAGGAGTTGCTAGCTCTAAGATGCAGAGAGAATAAATCACATTCCATTGAGTGCCTCTTAACCAGGCTTTCACTGCTATGATACCAAAGCTATCTTTCTAAGAGCTCTTCTCTTAGGCATGAAGACAAATATTACTGAATGCAAAGCAGTTTCCCTATTCTACTGACTGTTCAACCCCAAGAAGCCTCTTATAGAGGTGAGCTAGCTGTCACAAGCACTTCTGCTTACATAGTCATTAGGAATGGAAATGCTTATTTCAATACAAAAATAAAATGTTTACTTACTAGTGGGCAATCATATTTTGCTCTTTCCTCTCTGCCTTACTGCAAGAATTCTGTGTTACGACTCAGGCATTTTTATTGCTAACACATTCACAACGTTCCTTGCAGCATTGTGCATAGCAAGATAACCTTCATATATTAGTCTGCATTTCCAGCTGTTACATGGAGATACTGCAGAGATAATTTTTAGCCATGGGAACATTTCTTTCTTTTTTCTTGTTAAAAACTAAACCTAGATTTGGCTGGAAAATATTTGGCAACACTTTGGCATTTTTTATAAAGTGCTTCTGTGTTCATAATACTGTTTCTTCCAAAAGCCTGGGTTGCCATTCGAAGGCAGTATGGACTGAAAGTTTGTAGCCAGATTCAGCAATGACTCCTTTTACACATGCCCTACCTTGCTACCTTCTGTCTCTCACAGACTTATTTCCCAGTTTTAAAAAACTTTTCAGAAAGGTTCAGAAAGGTTCTCAAAGGAAGATAGAACTGAAGAGGGAAGACTCTGCAACATTGCCATTGCCTGTCCCCTTCCATTCTTTCTAATGGAAGAGCTGACATCCTGTTCAGTCTGTTTGGTTAATCATTCATGTGAGCATGCTCTAAAACTTGCAGAAAAAAAAATGTTTTAACCCTTGGTGAGTTTCAGATAAGCCTCGTCAAGGATTTGGGTTTGGAGGGCTATGTGTTGGTGCAGTACTCAGAGGTAGTACTGTTAAATCAAAAGAAAACACACCTAATCGCTCTCACTACCTGAGGAACTCTTGGAAGTACCTTAAAACACTCTGGAAATACCTTGATGGACAAATTACCCAAGAAAGAACAGGCACTTGCCACTGAAGGGGGCAACTGAGATATGAATTTAGCCCTAGTCTTGTAGCCAGAGAGCCATGTGGCTGAAAACTACGCTTTCACGTAACGAATGCAAGTAATAGGTGAACCCTGTATAAGCTGTATCAGCCTTTTCAGATCGCTTAATCGTTGTTAGAAAAATAAGAATAATAAAGAAAATAGGAAGTCCAATAAGGTTTTTGTTTTTTTCCTAAAATTTCCTGGCTGATTCATTAAGTGTCCATGTTATGCATCACCCTGGGACAGGCTGCCACTTGGTACAGAAACAGTGTAGAGAAGGGGCTGGCTTGGTCTCTGGCCAAACTGAGAACCTCGATGACTCTAGTTGAAGATTCACTCGAGAGTAAGTAATAAGCTTTACTACCACATGAAAACCTCTAGACTCCATCAGCGACAAGAGAAGTGAATGCAATGGCAAATACCAGGAGATAAGGGGAGGTTTATAGGAAGTAAGAAATATGGAAATTACCACTGCAAAGGTTAGCACGGGAAAAGCCTGTGATCATCTTGGACGATATTAGTAAATAAGATAGGTAGGAACTCACAGGCTCCTTAAAGCCCCCATGGAAGAAAGCACTGAAGCACTCTGAGCTGTACAGGTATCTACATGCTCACTATATCCAAGGAGGAGGTGTCTCTGCACACTATAAAGTTGTTAACTGCACTCAAATTCCTGGCACAAGTCCCCCATCTGATATCAGCATGGTTATGCACACACTTGCTTTCTTCATATCTGAGGAAATTCTTTTGCAGAAGACCTGAAAGATGCCAAGGGCTGGGGCTGCCGCCTGCCACCAAGGTGCAAGTGGCTGCCTGCATCTCTTCTGATGGTACCTCACCCACCTGCATCTTGTCTGTCTGCATCTCACCTGCCTGTGTCTCGCCTGCCCGTGCAAGTCATCCAGACTTCATCTCTTCCACATGTACCCACCAGCAAGGGTGCTAATTAGTGCCAAGAGGAGCTTATTGAGCGCCGAGGTAGGCTTGCTGTTGTGCAATTGCTGGGAAATGAAAACAGCCTGTTCCTGCAGGTTTTTTTTTCCCTTTTTTTTTTTTGTATTGTACAGTAACTACAATTAAATCTTTCTTGGCACAGCATGTCGTTTTTAATTCCTATATGACTGCTCTGCATCCCTGTGTGAACTACTTGATGTTTCATTACACAAATAGGCTTCATTTGCAGAAATGATGTCCTGCGGGGATAAATCTAATGCTTGAATTACAGGTATTCTGCAGGGGGAATCTGTCCTCAGACAGTGAGATTGGGAGGTTGAGACCTGCCCACAACTGTGGGCTGGAGCAGTTACACTGAGAGTGGGATTTATTTTTAAAGCGTATTTTAAGAAAAAGGCTTCTGTGTCAAAGGGGGGAAATAATCATTGCTTGAGATGTGCCTGAGCCGTAGAAAGGCAAGGACACTGGTTGTGCTGGAGCCAGCTGTGGGAAGATCTTGAACAGCAGCCACCCAAGTAAGGTATGAGTTCGTTGGCAAACATCTCCCCGAGTCCATGACCCAAATTTCTTGCCTGTTCTTAAAATCTCACAAGAACTACCTGGGGTGAGCAGATTTTAGGTTGACAAAAAATGTGGCAGGAACTTTCTGGCACATCCAGTTTCTTCTCCCTCCTGTGGGACAGCATCTCCTTTCTACAGCCCTGTGGGGTTGTTGTGGTCAAACAAATAG
>NW_009708758.1:0-4661 GCF_000703405.1 Apaloderma vittatum | reverse complement strand
AGGAATGCGAACAAATCTTGTCGTGCTTCCTACCTGCCTTTCCTCTCCTGGTTTTGTGGTATGAGGACTTGACTAATATTTGTTGCCTGGGATGGGATTCACCCAACCAAAGTCAGACATTTACAGTGGGCTCTATTCCTGGGCTACTTAACCAAAGTCCCTCTACAGTCAGAGCAGACACACAGACACCCGGGATCTCGTATTATCCTAAAGCAGGGCTAATACAAGTGAGATGAACTGTGCACTTTAAGTGCCCACTTCTCTCCCCTGCTTTTGAAGGGGGCCCAGACCTATGGGCTCACTGTTTGCCTAAATTTTGGTCAAAGGAATCCACACTGAAGTCCTTAGCCTGTGTGTCTTACCAAAATATCTGCACTTGCTGATGATACAATACACATATTTATGCCTGCCCAGTGACCGTCCTTGGGATTTTGTGATTCTCAGGTACAAGCAACATTATGTATCAAGGTCATAGCTGCTTTCCTGCATAATATGTTAGCTAAGGAAGCAAAAAAATGTTAAACCTTAGCCTTCTGCTACTGAGCCCCAGCAAATCCATAATCCTTCTTTTCCAATAGTAATGCAACATGTTTTCATTAACGCTTAATACAGAGAGATCTAGCCCATCATTCCGAAGAGGCTAGTTGTGCTCATATGCAATGGGGTCATGGAGTGTAAATATTAGGGCTGCCTGTCAGCGGTCTGCTCTGCTCCTCGACCATCTGACAAGCACAGCCATCACCAGTTCAGTCCCAACCCCGTCAGCTGAGACTGAAAACAGTGGATTTTCAGCTGGGTGCTCGGTGAGAAGGCTGCTCACAGCTCCTTGCTCCTGCAGCCAGCATTGCCCCGTCTTTGTGAGACACCCTCAGGGAAGGCTTGGAGCTGACCCCCTCATGGAAGCAGAGGCAAGAAGCTACGAAAATGATAATTAAAAGGTCTGTGGAAAAGGACCATTGGCCAGCAGGCTGGATTTTGACGACCTTGAAGTCAATTGGCTCTGGGGTATGCCCCGGGGTGGCAGCTGATGGAGGCTGATGCTATTTATACCTGCATCTCATTTGGACCAGTGAGATGCCACGTGCCAGTGGTGAGAGATGGGAGTCTTCCCACAATGACATAGCTGCTCCAGAAAGCAAATTGCTTTAAATCAAGTGAAAAAGAGAAGGAGAAGAAAAGAGGAATAGCTTTTGCTTTCACAGAGGAGCATCCATTTGGGCTGTACGAGCAAACCAAAGTCACACAAAACACAGCAACAACCTGAGGTTATTACCTGGGGGGTTTGTCTGACTCATGGCAAAACAGCCACTGTAGAAGGACCAGAGTGAAAATATGCAAGTTTTGTAGTTACTGGTGTCCTGAGAGTTTTCTGTATCTGGGAAACAGTTGCCGTTTCAGTGGGACAACCTCCTTCTCCAAGAGGTAAGAAAAAACCTGGAGTCTTCTCATGGGGCTGGAGGGGCTGCATCCATTTTGCATCTTCAAGACATTTGCCTTCAGGGTACTTCAATGAATAAACAACTGCACTTTGGATAAGTGAAATGCATTTCTTCCACTACAAGAACAATCCCAAAGAAAACCGTAGCATTTTTAAAATTTATTTTTGGCTCAACTTGAGATGAAAATATAATTGCTTTTTTCTTCTGTTCTTTCCTCACATTAAAAAAGCTGCTGTTTGTGAAGTTCTGCGACATCTCCAGTCCCAAGCCAGTGGAGGTGAGCCTCTGGCTCTGTCCCTGCACTGTGGCAGCTGTGTAACAGCTGTGTCGCAGTGGCTGGCGTGGCTCTCACCCCACGCTGGACCCTGTTCTGAGTGTGTGTGTACTGGGTGTGTGTGTGGAGGAGGGGTCAGCTCTCTGATAACAAAGCCTCAGGGCTTCCAGCCAGCATCCCGCCTGGCCAGACCCCACAGGCACAGCCTCTCTTGGCAGCATTGCCTCCTTAATTATGATTTTAGGCCAGTTCTCTAAAGAAACCAGGATGATGTGAGGACACTGGCCGTGTGGAGTTTCACCAGTGTGCTTCAATCCCCACTCCACAATAATTTTTTAACCTTCCCACCAGTGTAAATTGAATTTGAGTGTGGGCAGAGCTCTCAGAGATTTGACTTGTGGGAAAGGTGAAAAGATAGCAGAGACACCACTTTTATGCCCCCGGCACGAGCTGGCACGGACTCCAGCACTGCACAGCCACCCAGAGCACAGCCCCGAGCTGTGGAAAGGACATCCCTGAGGCTCCCACCCCTCGTTGGACCTCGCATCTAGCAGTGCCGCCTGGCCCACAGAGGGGATAGCAAGGAAAGGGATGAAAAATGATCTTTTAAAAGCTGTGGAGAACATCAGGGATACAGACTGGGTACCCCTTGCCCTTGCTTTTCAGCCCCTTTCAGTACTTCCCAGAGGCAGAGGGAGGTGCCACCGGTCCCAGATCACAACCTGCTGCTATTTCTGTCGTTCTGGCACCCATTCATCAGCTCCCATTTTTTCCATATACGCAGGCACAAGCATCTCCGGGACTGAATTTTCCAACCATCCATCAACTTGAGAAACCAAAGCAGCCAAAGCTTCTGGATGTTGCAACTGTTGTGGAAGTACAAGAGGGTGGGAGCCTCGCAGCTGTGCCAAAAGAAGCTACTAAGCCCACTAGCTGTGAGGGGAGAAGGTGGAGGGGAACAGGCAGAGAGCCCGTGGTCCTGCAGAGGTGGTGCTGTGGGTGCTGGCAGAGCAACAAGGTGCTACTAAATGCCTCCTCAAGACACATCTCACTTCTGCCTTGGAGAGCCACGTGTGAGGGGAAAGGTTTGTCACAGCTCATGAGGAGGAAAGCAAAGAGGTAATTGAAAAGAACTGCTGCTAAATTAGACTGCAGTTACATCCCACTGCAAATATGTGATTTTCTGTGCAACACTTGTGCATCAACATTTCAGCTGAATAAGGATGAAAAGTTAACATATGCACCAGACCTTATTACCATATTACATATATAATTCATAAGATTTTAAGATTAGGCTCACTTCTGGTGTGGGTTGTTTTTGTGGTTTTTCGGGTTTTTTTAACTACCAACTACAACACTTTGTGATTTCATTTAATTTGCCTGTCCTTTCCATAAAATAATAAACCTCCTTGGTGCAACTTTCATCTTTTCCAAATTCCATTGTCACTTGCTGAACAAGACAATAGAAGATTTTAATCATTTTTTTAAACCCTTGAAGTCCATAAATAAGTTAAACTTGAAAATACACGCCCTGTATCAAGCAGTTCCCTTTTAACAAGGCCACAACAGGTTCCTCACAGATCTGATGCAGAAATTAGCTGTCTTTCAAACTGCACTTGCAAATTAAGGTGAGAGTCCAAGCAAGCATCTCTGTGTAGGGGAGAAGTGGTGATAATGAGATGGGAATTAAGGAGAAAAACTCGCAAATTCACCTAATTTCTCACTCTTGTTACTCTGTCAAACTTAACTTTCCATGCATAGGTGTACATATCTTTAAAAAGAGTCAGCATCATGTTAAAGGGAATACTGTAAGGACAGGTCTACTTCAATGTACTGACATGCATGTAATATTCCCCCTGAAAAACAATCAAGGCTTGCTTAAAAGCCCTGAGATGTTAAGACACATATCTTTGTACATTTTTTTCCTTTCCATACGTGATTTGTTGCAGTACCTGAAAGCCAAACACTTGCCCAATTTCAGCTGGGATTCTTCCCTATCCCACTGTTCTGCAGCAGGACATTAAGAAAAAGCGCCAAGCAATGAGCAAAGCTTTTTAAGGGCAGTAGAGAGGGACTCCTTTGGGACTCTTCAGGTCCCCACAGCTGAATTAGGGATTTGCAGCCCCTTAATAGGTAGCAAAAGCTGCTTGGCTCCCCCCTCCCACACATCCAGCGAGGCTGCCTGAGGAAATCCCCGAGGCTCAACACTCTGTGAAATGTAATAAGCCATCCACGGGAAAGCTGCACTTGGCAGCTGTGCTTCAGCTCTGCTGGGCACCCGCGTGCCGAGGTGGGCAACAGCCGGGTGGGCAGTAGCCACGTGGGCAGCAATCGGCTGGGCAGCATCGCTCAGAGAGCATCGCATGAGGCCACTCACAGGGACCTAAGAAGCAATTTGGTACTCACGCCAAGATAGACAGTGATTAACCCACCTTATTTGCCCTTATGACTTTACACCTTTCCTGCCAGAAAATCGTGTCAGCTGAAGCCACTCAGAGGCATAATAAACAGCAATTTACCTCCTGTGCTGCTGTCGCTGCATCCCTGGAAACGTGCACAGAGCCCCTTTGCACCTGAGGCGTGGCTCGGACCCAGGCTGCTCATCAGCCTCAGAGATCACAGAATCACAGAATGTTAGGGGTTGGAAGGGACCTCAAAAAAATCCAGTCCAACCCCTCTGTCAGAGCAGGATCACTCAGAGTAGGTCACACAGGAACGTGTCCAGATTGATAGAATCATAGAATCATAGAACAATTCAAGTTGGAAAAGACCCTTGGGATCATTGAGTCCAACCATTAACCCTACGCTACAAGTTCACCCCTAAACCGTATCACCCAACACCACATCTAAGCGACACTTGAACACATCCAGGGATGGCGACTCAACCACCTCCCTGGGCAGTCTGGTCCAGTGTCTAATCACTCTTTCTGTGAAGAATTTCTTCCTAA
>NW_009708757.1:514-1992 GCF_000703405.1 Apaloderma vittatum | reverse complement strand
TGCTGGGCCCGTGTGCAGGCGAGACCGCTCTTGCTCGCAGCATCGGGCCCAGGAGCCCAACAGCTGGCCTGGGAGGAGTCGCCGTGAGCATAGCTGGGTGCTCAAACCCAGTGCTGGGAGAAGGAGCTCCAGAACAGGCCGCCAGCTTCCATCGTGCTTCCTCTGCGATTCCCCAGAGCCCTAGAGAAGACAGCGCTCCAGCCCCACTGGGCCCACGCGCAGGTGAGACCGCTCTCGCTCGCAGCTTCGGGCCCAGGAGCCCGGCAGCCAGCAGGGCCGCCACCATCCAGAGGGCATTGCCTGCTCCCCAGGGCCTGGACCCATTGCCCAGCATGATGGCAGCTCTACCAACCAATGGCTTCCTTTTTGCAGTATAAGCTGAGGAATCCTCTTTGACAGAGGATTATGTGGGCTTTGTGTTTAATATTGTGTTTCTTCACTATCAGAAATGACTATTTCTAGGTACAGCTACAGTCTTAAGTGGTTAAACTGAAATAGTTTCCTGCTCTTGAAAGAGTAGCATCATAGGTTAGTACATCCTGCCAACAAATACATCAACAGTACAGGAACAGTCTTCTTCTCCATTTGAATACTTTAGTTATGTCATAGTAAATCATATTAACAAACATATTAACAGTCATCTAACAAACACAGTAAACAACATATTAAACAACATTAACAACATTAACTTTAGTAATAACTTTATGTAGTTGACAAAGTTAATGTCGTTAATGTAGTTAATAAAGTTAATGTAGTTAATAAACTTAATTAATCACATTAACAACATTAACTACTGTAATAACATTAACTTTATTAACTACATTAGCAACATTTACACCTAAACTACACATTAAGAACATATAAAGAACATACTAACAATGTATTAACAACATATTAACAATTAGCAGCACATTAACTGCACATTAACATTAACTACATTTACTACATTAACCTTATTAACAACATTAACCTTATTATCTACATTAACAACATTAACTAAACATTAAGAACACATTAAGAACATTAAGAACATATTAAGAACATATCAACATTTACCAACGTTTACCTACACATCAACTACACATCAACAAACATATTAAGAGTCATCCAAGTCAAGGGTATTGACAAACAGAATGTGCCCAAAGCAATAACCCAGAAGCAGTTCTGATCCGCCACGTCCTCCAGGTCTGCTCGACTTTGCCCCGCTAGGGCTTCAATGCTGGATTCTACTGCAACACTCCCCTTTGTTTTGGATAAGATGGTCAAGGGCGATCGTGATGCTCGCTCGGTTGAATGAGCCAGAGGTTGGAGCGGAAGCTCTGGCTGCAGCTGCAGAGGCCCAGCAGGTCGCAAGCAGGAGGATGTATTGGCACCTGCAACGACAGAGGCAGAAAGTTCTGACCAGCCCCTGGAGGCAGAAGGAGGCAGGATTTTGTTCCCCCTCCTCTGGGGAGCACCGCTGACGAGGAATTCTTCGT
>NW_009708757.1:0-347 GCF_000703405.1 Apaloderma vittatum | reverse complement strand
GGGCAGCACTGTCCCTGGCCAGCGAGCTGAATGGACTTGGGGCAGAGCTGAGAGGGTGGCAGGATTGGCAGCAGAGCCTGGAACACACCTGGGCTTCTTCGCCTTCAGGACCTTCCTGATTTTTCTCTGTCCTAGTCTTCTGCTCTGTTCTGCTCTTCTCTTCCTGATTTGTAGGCAGTCCTTCGCCTCTGCCTGGGTGGCTTTTCTCAGTCCTCGATTTTGGATTCCATTTTCCTGGCGTAAGCCTGCAAAACTTTCCACCCCCCAGTGTGATTAGATTGGGAAAGCCAGGATCAGCTGGCACCAGTTCTCCATTTAGCCAAAGCTGACTCCTTTTACCTTCTCTC
>NW_009708756.1:0-11176 GCF_000703405.1 Apaloderma vittatum | reverse complement strand
CAGAATAAATCTCAATTTTCTGCTAATAGAATATGCTCACTTCCTACTGCCTCTTCAGCTATATTAGCCACTCACCTGAATATAGATCCATCTGAGCCAAAGAAAATATTTTTTTTTACATTTTCATGGACTTTGAGTGGGTCCATAAAAAGAAAGATCAAATATGTATTTAAAATAGGTCTATAATTCTATCAATGTCTTTAGCTTACCTAAATTACCAATGGCATTTTGTATTTCAACTAATTGATGATCTGTCTTTTTTTTTTTATTTTAGAGAATTTGAGGGCTTTTGTCTTTTTAATTTTAATATTATTTTTTCCTTTCAGTTAAATCTTTTCACCAGTGTGAACATCTGAGCTTAGTAAAATATACACGAGAAACAGACTCATCAGTGAATGCTATCATGTTAAACTATAATGGTATAAAGAAATATTCTATTTTTAATTTTAAAATTGCTTATCTTCTTTCCACCCCTATGGAAACGTGGTCTTAACTAATAGTTATTGTGCACATTGCAGCTTTTTTGTATGTTTTCTCTGAGGAACACCCAAGGAAAAAATATCGCAGACTTTAAAAGATGTTTCAACTTTTAGTAATTAAACTCTGGTGAGCGTTGCAAGAATATTTAATGCTCTGCTGCTCTATCTGAAGAGGATCTGGAGACTTACAAGGAATTACAAGAACATGATTTACAAAACATAAAGCTCACGTTGTCAAAGCATCCTCTGAAATGTTTTCAGATGAGAAAGTTTTTCCAGCGTTTCGTTAGAAACAGGCAGCGGAGAGACTCTCACGGCATTAAGGCATTCTTGTTTTGTTTTGTTTCTCGCTCCCACACTTCAGGAGCAACTTGTTGGCTTTTTTCCACCTTGTGCTTCACTCTCGCAGATGAGCATTAGACAGAATTTGAAAATGGAAGGCCTTTCTGTCTGCAGCTAGCAGGGTCAATCCAGTGTGGCAGCTGCGAGCGGGTGACATAGACTTATATTGACACAACCCACTTTTTGCTGCAGAATCACAAAGCGAAAGCACCCGGGGCTCTTCTGCCTTTTTCAATAAGATACGAATTTTAGTCTTCCTTGTATTAAACAGAGATCTGTCATCTTGACTTGTACACTAAATGGTCCATTCTGACTGCCTTGTTTGTGTCCAATCCCAGCCAGGATCTAAAAACATGTGTTAACATTCGGCATGTTTGGGGGCGAGCGGGAAGGGCCTGAGGCTAGACTCCCTGATGTCTGCTGGAGGGTAGTCAATAATCATTAGCCCTTCAAGTGGTAGATGCCCAACATAAACTGTATTTATTTATTTAAAAAATCTTTACTTTAAGCCACAGGGAAAGGCATTTTAGAGAACGCAGCTCCCCTGAAGTAACGAAGCGGTAATAAAGACGTAGTGCCATGCAAGTGGAATTCTGGCTTATAGGAGGGGACAGGACATGGGGTTTTTAGCACTGTGTTATCAGCCGGAGCAATGGGAAACTATTAAAAGTAATTAGCCCATTCATGTCTGTCACTTAAGTTTATCCCTATGGTGATAAAGAAGTGTAATTTGCCCCAAGTCTTTTCTGATCGCCAACATCACAGCGTTAGACACAGAGCTAAACTTGCGGCATTGGGGGAAATTTTAATGCTCGTTATAGTCAACACGAGGTAAATGAGGCTGGGCTTTTTAATTTTATTTTTGACGGAGCTCAAAGAAACCAAGTTTGTACTAATTAAATATTCAGAGAAACTGTGAAGCTTCTCATCTAACTGTGACTGTTTATGTGTGGATAGGTGTCAGTGGCAGGCCAAACATTGTTGTCATTTATATTTCCACCCGTCTTAGCGTGAGTGGAGTGGAATGGTGTTGATGGAGAGACTCATTTAGCATGGTTATTTCTATTTCTATGTTTTTCTTCTGCACATATATATCAAAAGTATTAAAATGCTAGAAAAAAAAATTCCAGTGGAAGGGAGTGAATGTATAAGATAACATTCAGTGCACTTAACATTTAGAGTCCAAACGTGGGCATTTAGTCTTGCCCCTTGCAGATGATGTGAAGAACTGGGTACCTCCAGAGAGCAATTCAAGATATTCTAAAGTAAATGGAATGGGTTGTCCCCTTGAGGTACCTACTGATGTCCTTTGGCTATGGAGAGATCTTTGATCTCTAGCTGAGATCAGTTACCTCACTTCCATATAGCTGAAATCGTGAGAACAATCCCAGTGGAAAAATGGAAGGACTGCCATAGTTATTCAGGTCCAAATTAACCTACTTTGTCATCAGCCAAATCAGTTTATCACTGGTATCAAATCTTTCAGAGAAAAGGAGCTCCTGCAATAAGAACTATCTATTCTTTTGTTCACATTTTAATATTGGGATATTCTCTGCCAATATTGAGAGCTTTAAACTTCGACTTGTCAAAATCCACGATCTTTTCAAATTTCTTAGAACTGCTTGCATGGCATCTGTGATGTGAATTCATCATTTTTAAGACCCTTTTTCAGCAATATATTTAGTTCAACAAGCCTGCCTGTAAGTGTGTCTCAGTGAAGCCAAGGGGATTATGCACATGCCCAGGTTATTTGCTGAACTGGAGCATTAATCTTTAATATTATTGCTTTGGCTGTCCAGCTGGATGAACTGTCTGCAATTAGTTACCCTAAAATAACTGCATATGCACTGACAGATTCAATATTCACTCTAATAAATTGGAAAGATAGGTCCTGGGTTGAAAGCTACCAATAAGCCGCTGGCAAAATGACCTAGGAAAAGAAGGCAGGCTCATCTGAAATGATATTCTGGCTTTAATGCCATAGTTCTGAAGAAGACTCATGTTTAGCAAGACTTGGTGTGTAGTGTAGCAATTTTTTCACATATGGCAGATGAGCATTGACACATGTAGAACTTTGCATATCCAGAGCTGACATGTTTTGTTTAGCTTCTGGTTCTATTGGAAGGATCAGCTTTTAAATTGTCCTAAATATTTCCAGCTTTCCATCTCACGCTTTAATGTACAAAATACACAGACAAGTTATGACCCATATTAATTCTTACAAAAATATTAAAGCCTTTGCCATGACCTAGTGAAAAAGCCTTCCTTCATCTGTCCTGCGATGTGTTCCACTGTGGGGATGCCTTGAAGAAATGTGTTGGAAGAAACATTCTCTTCCCTGTAGGATTTTCCGCTTAGATAGCCAGTTTTTCAAACTGTGAGACAAGGCATGGGAAGATCAAGAATAAGCCTCCACTAGAATCTGAAAGGGAATTTAATGGGAGAAAAGTAAAACCATTCCTCACTGTAACTCTGTAGGCAAGGTGCAGTAGATACCAACCGTGGCTGACAGGACATTGTGCCAGGGTATCTAGACCCGTGCTGGTTCTCACTTCCAGTGCTTTAAAATTTATTCATGAACATCCCTCTACTCAGTCCTCTGAACTGCAGGAGAGACACGCCATGAGAATGTGAATCCTCTATTCTAACTTTAAATACTGACATTCCAATGTCCATTCCAAGTTCATCATCAAGGTATCTTCTAAAACCAAGCAGAGAAGTTATGTGTTTTTAGAAAGTGACACAACATACCCTGTAAAGGTCCTTTATATAGATAAAAGATATCCAGAAGAAATTAAAATTATTTTAAAATGTCATTTTAGACCTATCTGTGGGATTTTTTCCAACAGTCTTTTTTTGGTTGTTTTCCAATTATTTTGGTTTGGGTGGTTGGGTATTTTTTAATAAATAGTTAATATTAGTTTGCTTTTTCAAAACATCAAGTTTAATTCTTTTCATTATAGAAATTTCTTGTTTTGATCATTTTGGACTAGTGTTTCTGCCTCTTTTTCAGAGAAAAAAATCCATACTTTCACAGATTTATGACTAATCATGACTTTGCAATATTCTCTCTATTCCTCTCCTACTATTTTCATTGATGTACTATACCACTCCTTACTGACAATATGACCAGTTTTCAGTTAATTTTTTATATTACTCTGCCTCTATCTCTCTCTTTCCTCACAAAGATCAGTTCTCAGACTATGTCACATCCAACATTAATTTTCTCTAGTTTGGGATTTATTTATTTTTCCTGAACTGTTGCAATTCTTTCAGGAAAATCAAATGATACTGAAGATTATGCCACGAGGAGATTTTTCTCCCCTTCTTGTCCTTGTCTGGAAGCAATCATACATTTTATCTTTCTTATCACTTGGGAGAAAAGCTAACCCCTTACAGAGACACTTCCAGAAGAGGAATATCATCTTACACACCTATTTTAAGAAAGGATGAATTATATGTGGAATGTTTCTTTTTCCATGGAACCTAGAGAATTCTTTTAAACATCTAGGTTTTAGCTGGTTTAGGCCAGGTGAATCTCATCTGCATTCATTGCTTTTATCTGCTTTACAGACAATGGACAGTAAGAATGATTGGAACAGAAAGGAGGAATATCCTTGGGAACTGCACCTTTGAAGCATTTCTGAAATGGACTTCAGCTACAAGGGACTTTGGATTTCTTTACATGTATTGATTCAGCTTGTTTTATGTGTCACTTGCTATTTATTCTCACTTAGTAGAGTCCCTTTCACCTGCCTGATGCAAAGAAGGAGATTTTACTGATTAAGCATTTCTTAAATTATTATTCTGAATGACTTCATTGCAACCAAGCTAATCCTCCATTACCTCATGACCATTCTTGACACCTGTACCAATATCAGGCAAGGCGCACAGTCGACATGCTCCTTACAAAACGTAACAAAGGCCACTTTCCAAAAAGTCCAAGATGCCTATCTGCATTCAGGTGTTGCCAAAATGGTTTGAAGTAACTACCCAAATCAGTAATAAGGTTTTCAGAATGTCACTGTAAAATTGAGCTAGCTTGAGTTAATATGGATAATGCAGTACATCTTTTAAACCTGTCATTTGAACATTCCTTTAATTGCCATTTATGTCTCATTGGAAACAAGCTAGATAAACTGAAAGATAGACAGATAGATAGATTAACTGACTAGGTATTCAGATCACCTATAGGATTTCAAAACAGTGCATTACAGGACTTTAGGCAGGAATTAACGTCTTTGTTTCCATGCCAAAATTAGATCTGATTAGTGGATTTCAGTAGTCTTTTTTTGGTGTAGGAAGCACACATTCTGGCTGTTCTTCTCTGGCAAATAATTTCAGTAAATGGAGGAAAACCAATACAAAAGGATGTTGTGGGTTGTTTTTTGTTTGATTTGGTTTTTTAATTCTGTTTTTATTGAGCAATCTTTCCTTTAAGGTGCTTAGGACTTGTATTTTGTGCATTTCCAGGGTGCAAGTAAAGCCTGACAAATGCTAATTTCATCAGCAGAGTGCAGCTCAGAGGTCTCAGTCAGGAAAAAAGCAAGAGCTCTGCAAATCATCAGATGTTGCTAAGGTTTGAATGAATTTATTTGCTACATCAGTTCGGTCTCCTACCCAGAGAATCCCTCCCTGCTTTTCTAGCTATCTCCTTCTCTGAACCCCTAGAGCAGGAAGATTCTGCCTTAAAGCTATTGGGATTAATTATAAACAACTAATACCAACTTTCTATTTACCAACACTGTTTCACAGCACACCTGAAACAATTCCCAAATATGAGCACATTTATTATTTAGGAACTCTTCCTCTGTTTTTAATTTTAGTTCTCCTACTCCCTGTAAAAATGTACAAAAATAAGGGATAGAGGGGTAAGAAGACAGGAGGAACATCCCTGAAGAAAAGTCCCACTGGCTCTAGGGTAGGTTGAAAAAAATCCTACTAGAGCTTATTTTAAATTTTTGAACAAAATTATTTCTTATTTCTCTCAATTTCATGGATTAATTTTTTCTTAAATAAAATACTCTAAACACCTGAACTTTTTAGTTCAGTATGTTGAATCTGAGTATTTTCTGAGTAATGGTTTAGGAGAAAAAGGTAGTTGTTCTTTATAGAAAATATTTTTTTCCTGTTGAAAACAAGAAAAAGTCCCATCTACCTTTCTGCTGCCTTGTGTTTCCCTTTTCTTAATCAAATAATTTTCCCCTCTACATTTCCCGGCTCTGTATCAGTTGCCATTTCTCAGCCATACTTCACAAGGTTCACTGCTATGTGCCTGACACATCCAATTGGATTTAGGCTGATGAGGGATGTGGAGTAGAACTCATTTCACTGAGAGTAATCTGGTGCCTGCTGTCCTTTTAAAGATTACAGAAGGAAATAAGTATTTCCAAGGAGTAATTTATTTGCCTTAAGGTCTAGCTGAGATCAGACACATTGTGCAACTAAAGTTGACTTCTCTATTGATGGTGAAGAGGTGTGAGTAGCTAACTCACATCTATAGGTCCATTTAGATGGCTAAACATTGGTGCTGCCTTGTTCTTAACTTATCTCTGTGCTAAAGGATGATGTCAAAGGGTGTGGTACTTCATACTCAACAGCTCCTTCTTGAGTATTGGATAATTGGAAATAAGGGTTTCACATCACCACTGCAGCATCTATCAAGGTCATCCATGAGACATACTGTTGTTTCTTCATGGAGACAAACCATTCTTGCCTTTGAGGCGGTCAGGCTGGCACAGAAATGATCTGCCAGAACTGCTGCATCTCATACTGCCAGAGGACAGTGGTCCCAAAGCCTGCATCATGTTGTTTCAGAACACAAATTACAGAATAACCTTTTTCAGAAGTAAATTTTCATACTAACTCTTTGAGGAATTATATTATAGACCAGGAGGCTTTGTGATTTGTACTCGAAGCTAGTTAAGACTTGCTTTATAAAAGATGATCCTATACCGTTTGTAACAAATTTAAGACTATACTGCTGTATTTATTAATGTATCCATAAGACATTGCCTTGAAAATGGATCATTTTATGTGACCTCTAGGTTACACCTAATTTATAAAAAAAAAATAAACAATGAGCAAACCAGAAAACAACACACTTATTACCATTATTTTCATTGGTGTATGTAGGCAATAAAATTCTTAATGGTAAAGGACATACAAACTGTATTTCAAGCATCAGAAGCCATAGCCAGCCTCCTTTTACCTCCGGAATTTTTCTTCCTGAGCAATAGTTGAATGTGAATTCACCAAGTGTCATTTTCCAGCCAAATGGTAGTTACATCCATTATACCACATTCTTATACTCACATATCCCCAGATCTTCCATTCTGTTTCCTACATGCCTTGCTCTTGTACTTGAACAACTTATCAAGCCTATGTTCTCAGTTGATTCTGCATTGCAATAAAGGCTATACAGTCAAGCTGTTTTAGCTGCTTTCTACTGCAAATGCATTCTTCTTTCTCTGTGTTATCTATTCATTAAATATGTATCTTTCTACTGGAGTTTTTAATCACCACGGGGATCTATTCCATTTCCACGTGAAAGATTTGTTCTTTTTTTTGTGCAAAAAGGAAAACACATTTTTAATGTAGAGAGTACACTGCATGTGGTACGAACGATTACATCTTTCCCCTATCTCACCTTTGTACATAAATGTACTTAAGTCACACATTTCAGCTGCTGAAAGGACAGAGAGTTCAAAATGGCTAGGAGAAGACATGTTTAGCAGATGCTTTTCCAGCATCTCAACCCGTGCTTTCCTCTCTACCATGAATTAAAATATTAATCATAGCAAGCTCTTTAAATCCAAGCGTCTGCATTTAAAAAGAAGTAAATTTATCATACAAGAAAATAAGGCAGTAGCTGCTGTAGCCCAAGTGAGGTATGCATTATCCTTAGCCTGGGATAGAGAAGAGTACCCATATGGCCCTGACAATGTAGATATGCCTTGGCTGCTTCTACCCACATCGTTTTGGGCCAGTTTGTCCTGTGCTTAGGGACACCACCACATTCTTGAATGAATCACAGAATCGTAGAACAGTTTGAGTTGAAAGGGACCTTAAAGATCACCTAGTTCCAATCCCCTTGCCATGGACAGGGACATCTTCCACTATACCAGGTTACTCAAAGACCCATCCAACCTAGCACAGTTGAAAAGCAAGCTGGACTTTGGGCCACTTAGATGAAGTTTGGGACAAATTTGGGGGTTTGCTTGAGCTTAGCCAATATAAAGATATTATCTAGTCTATATGACTGCTTTAAGCTCCCTGCGTAGAAATTGGGGTGGAATAAGGTTCTCCAAAGGGTGACAGATTTTGTCTTAAGATGGAGTGATCTCCTGGAGGTGCTTTTATCTCTATATAGTTGCAATGAAATGGTATGGATCTGACCTTTGTGTTTTCCTTTACCCAAGGGCTCAGTGAGCCTTACTAAGGGCAACAAGCCCTAGCAGCTCATAGACCAGTGTTAATGCAGGAATAAATTCTTCTTAGCCTGGAGCTCTGGTCACCTCTGAGTTCTTGGTAATCTACTCTCATGATAACAAAATCAAAAATCACTGTCCTTTTTGGGATCAACAAACATGTCACAGTAGAGTATATGAAAAATAAAATCCCTGCCTCAGAGACTTGGAGAAATTTAAAATGTTTCTTGATGTGGTTTTTTTGTGGGTCACAGATTTCCTATGGGCCTATTCCACAACTAATTATGTGCTCTGTGGCTCTAAGGCTTTCCTAAACAAAGAACTTACTAGCGCGAAAGGAGAAGCTGTATGAAGATAAATGAGATAAGATCTCTGTGGCATTTAGTCATTGGGGACTAATACTCCAGGGAAGGGTTGTGAAGATAAGGAAATTTTTCTTCGAGGGATTTTGAAGCCTTTTTAATATTTGTCTGGGTGAAAAGACAAAGAGCAACATCTTGATATTGTCTCAGCTCTCACCTCTCGCTTGCATTGGCATTGGAAGCTTGGGGTGACATTCATCTGACTGAATTTTAGCTTTCTGGAAGTTGGGTGCCTGACCTAAGCTTGGCAACTAACTTCTATTTGTACAGAAAAATCTCAAAAGGTTTAACCATCCCACCTCAAGCTTCTTCTTAGTTTTGCCATTTACAGAAACTTGAAAACTGGGGATGTTTGCATTTTGGAACAAATTCAGACCCTAAGCTGGATGTAATTTTCTAAGAGTGAGAAGAATTCAACACCAGGACAAATTGAGGGGATGTGATTGATTCTTTTTTGACTTTAAAAAAAAAAAAATCTCCATTAAAAAAATTCAGATTTCAGAAAAAGTTTAATTGATCAAGTCAACTGAAGATGGGACAGTCTTGGTAGCCTTTTTTGGATACTCAGTGATGTTCCTTATGATGTAAAAGTTCTCTTCATTCTCTCACATTGGGAGCTGTAGAGAAAAGTAGAATCATAGAATGGAATTATAGAATGGCCTAGGCTGGAAGGGACCTTAGAGATCATCTAGTCCAACCTCCCTGTTGTGGGCAGGGACGTCACCTCTCGACTAGACCAGGCTACACATGGAGACCAAGCAGGAATCAAACCCCAGACCTCGGTGTTGGTCATTGTTGTCAGCACTGCGCTCAAATCACTGAGCTAACCAGCCCCCTAAGAAGCTTGACATTGTCTCAAACACCCTCCAAAAATCTGAAGTTCATTAATGTGGTGAGTGCCACAAAAGTTTGTTCATCTGACTGATCTGATGTACTGTAAATTAAAAAGGTAATTGACTGAAACAATCAGTTTAACTTATTTTTTAGAGACATTGATCAAAAGAATCTCTTCTAGCTTTCATTCTGTAAAAGTCATAATCTATTGGCCTTAATTAGTAATTAAAATAGTATCTTAATAACTACCTCTGATGCTTTAACACTGACAGATTAGTTACTGGGTAAAAAGAACAAGGAGTGTGAAGTTACCCGAAGTTATATCTGAAAAAACAAGTTAATTTAATGATTACTTGATTTTGATTTTATTTGACATTAGTTTTAGGGCTTGATTTAACCTTTCCCTGTCTGGTATTATTTAACCTTTCACTTTTATGAACAATTAAAGACAAATGAAAACAAGCCCTTCCAAAAATAGAAGAATCTACGGAGGCCAAAGGGAACATCATCATTTTGCAAAAGAGAAAAAAATATTTACCTTAAGGCTACTTAAACACTCAATTTACCAAATTGCCCCTGTTTAGTGTAATGGAATAAATGGCATGCATAGAGGATTGCTGTTGGCAGGATATCATTAGAGCTAAAAAGGTAATGGGCCCTGAATAATGCCCTGAGGAGTCTGGGATACTGTGAGCTGAAGCTGAATGACCATCTATCAGAAGTTAGAGGGGAGAACAGACATGGAGTAAAAGAAACTCAAAAGCTGAGCTTGAAATTTGTTGCTTTGCAGTGGAGATCTTATCCATAACTCAAAGATTACCATGATATTTTGTTGTTTATTAGAGCCAACAGCAAACTCTGAATAGGTTTGCATGGGATTTTGTGTTACAGGATGGCAGTGAACATAGAAAAACATTTATGAATGGAATTATTTTCTATAGCTACAAATGCTTAGATGTGAGCTAGTACTCCTAGGCTGTCTTGTAGTCAATGGGAAGAAATAAGCATTCCCATAGTGCAATTGATCTCATGTAGACTTCTAATATAGGTCAAATCATCATCCACACTAAGTGCCTGGTTTTTTATTGACTCTAAAGTTAAATGAGAGAATGATAATGAAGTGGGAGAAATTTTTCTAGAGGCAGAGGCTCTGAAAAAGGCCTTTGGACAACATAGGTCTCAGGAACACAATATTGTGTGGGTCTTGTGTTGAACTTCTGTGCAGAGACTGAGTCTGAGTTGTCCAGGTGGGACTGATGATAGGAGTGCCTAAAAGAGAACTCCTCACCTTTGTCTACAGGAACTCCCTGCCACCTCTCATCTTCTTCAGCAAGCACAGTATTACTGTCCTGTTGTCACTGAGCTCAGGACTAGCTTAGATGTCATCCTTGACAAGGACATGTCTATAGGGGAGACATCTTTCTACAGAGTATGTGAAACACATTGTCTGTCCTTCCCATCTGCCTACACAGATGAAAGTCTCCACTAGAAACCCATCATTGCATTTCTCGGTTGTTACAGTATGTTTCTGTCCTCCTCACAAATATAATCTTGCTCTGCCAAATTGTAACCAGGAACAGCCTGCCTGCAAAGATCATTTTCCCAGCTTTCCATTGGAGTATATTATATCAGCTTTCATATTCTTTTACTGACTCTTCCTTCTCTTTTACACACTGTAGTTCTGATTTTTTTGGTGTCATGTTTTCCTTTCCTTTCCTTTCCTTTCCTT
>NW_009708755.1:0-11682 GCF_000703405.1 Apaloderma vittatum | reverse complement strand
GGGCACAACGCCCCCGCCCGCTGCCCCCCCGGCGGGCTCCGGCCCCACTTACCACTCCTGTCTTCACTATCCGGGTCCCCTCGAAAATTCGAGTAGTGTTAGCTGGGAAACAAAGAACAAGGGCGCGTCAGCGGGCTGGGAAGGGAGGTACCGGTCAAACTGCACAACAACTGCCGGGCACTGCCGCCACCAGTCCATCCGCGCCACTCGGTTTGGAGGAAAGGCCACTTACTCACCCGGCTTGGGACTCTAAGGGCAGATTCGCTCATCTTTAGTTACTCGGGCTTGGCAGTGCCAGTTAACTGCCAGGAAACACATGCTCTCCTCCAAACCCAAGCTGGATGCAATGTCCTGACTCACACAGGAAGCAAGAACACCTCACGATAATTGGCTTTTCTGCCCTCATGGTAAAATCATCATTATTGATTGCTATTTATCTCAACTGCAACTATAATCAGCCTCTGAAGAGTGTCTTGAAAGCCCAGGTGGATCCTTTTTCTAGGTTAGATCTTGGGTGCAGCCAAAGATGAGAAGAACACCTCCCTCACGAGGAGACACGGAAGGAAACGCCACATCCACTCCCACGGCAGACATGTGTATCCCTGCCACCGCTTTGAGCGCTGCGCTAGAGCACCCAAAGAGCACCCAGCCAAACTGCCAGTACTGATTTACTCTTGACTGTAATTAAATAGGTATCGTGGTCAAATTTCAAAGAATTTTGCCATTCTATTATCTGCCAAAAGTGGCCATAATTACTCATACACAAGTTTCTGACTTCTGCCTGTCACTTAAGTCCAAAACACTGTGCAGAGACACCAAGAAACTGGCAGCTAGGTATGAGACGGTGCCTGCACAGGACGTTTCTAGTCCGATCTCTGGGCTCTCTGCAGCGCTGCTAACACTGCAACGGAACTCAACTGTGACCACAACTTGATATCCTTCAGATGCTAAGTGCTCATAGGAGGATTAAATATATTTTTCAAACATCACACTAAAAAATCCTCGGCTATTTTTTTCATATACTGTGGGTCTGTTCCATCAGACCCAAATGACTTAACTCCTTGCTTCATCTTAAGCATTTAAAATTTTAACTCTCTGCTTGTTTTGTTCCTTCATTACCCAGCTCGAGGTTTATGTATCTGTAAACTGGAGTGGGAGGGCCTGCTCTTGGCAGAGGTGAATTTTGCCTTACTTAATAAAAAAAGTAGTAATAAATTCCCAAGAAGGAGCAAAACTTCAGCATTTAAGAAAACCCCACAAAGTATCAAGTTCTCCTACCAAATCTCAGCTTTACCACATTTCTCCAAACTTAAATGGAGATCCATGACAAAGGACAGCTAAGCATCCAGTCCTGCTTTCATTTAAATACGTAGGTTTTGGAAATCACGGAGGTTATGTGCCTGGTAAAACTTGAATGTCTCCACATGTGGCTGTCAAGGTAGGACTGATCTCCTTTCCTCTTTACCTAAAACAGACACCCATCAGACTCACATTCTGCTACAGCTGTGCCTCTGATACATAAGCAGTCTCTGACTGATTTGATTTAGAAAAGTAGTGCCAAGAAAAGCTCTAAATTTTCCTAAAACCTGTTGAATCCTGCAAGCAGAAAGCTGTAGGCAAAACCCCATCACTAGAAACAGGACTCTGATAAAGTCACTGGCCACAATCTGAAATTAGCATTGTCTATACGCATTCAAACATCTTCTGAAATCATTCCACACCATATCGCACTCTACAAAGAAAATATTACACAAACAAAGAATCATTTAATGTAAAAATATGTATGTGTTTTTTTTACCTTGAAAGAGCATAGTCTGGCTAAAGTCACTACGCATTTCATTTCGGCAAACTGCTTGAACTCTGAACAGATAAAGGATGTCAGGTGAGACATGGCTAATGATGGCCTTCTGTTTAAAGAAAATAGATATTATTCAGTTTTTTACCCCTATAGTACTGTCCACGATCAGTTTGAAATATAAAAAGCATTGTGCTAACACAGGACATTTATGCCATGTAAGATAAACTTATTTCTAAACAGAAATATTCACTGGGAGAGGGTGAGGCCAAAGTGATGCACCCAGGCTTTGCTCACTGTCCATGAGAAAGTAATGGTCACATCCCACATCTACTCTCATGACAATTTTCATTGCCTGAAAGTCCCTGTTCTCAGGAAAACTTAAACCTCAAACAATTTGACCTTACAGAGATTAAAATGAGATTTTTACAGGTGGAGACCCAAGTCCCTAATGTGGCCCAGAAGAGTCACTGCACGTTCAGATTGACTATTTATTTTGCAACAAACTGGCTAGAGCAATTTGATGCCAGTAGCCAGCACCCTGCGCTTGATGTCCCTGCTTACTCCCAGACCTCAGACATTTCCCTGCTGCTTTCCAGATACATTTTTGTGTTGCCTTGGTCTGTAATCACATCAGTTCAAGCCTTGCAGCAGCAGCTGTGTGGGTCACTTGCAATACCAGTGATGTGTCTAGCTCTGTTTCAAGACGGGACAGCCCAAGTGTATCTGCCAGAGCATTGAAAGCAAATTGCGCTTTCCCCTGAAAAAAGAGTTTTGTTACTATCTTGCCCCTAAATATACTAAGCTGTCATCGCTTTCTTAACCTCCAAGCTCTGCTGCACAGCACAGGGTCTCACTGCAATTTATTTCCAAGCTATCACTCCATCACATCCCCTGCACTTTTAATTATTTCTTTTACATAAAACAGGATGCTTTCACTGTGCCCACCTCATTTTTGCTGATTAAGGCTCTCCTCCTTATACCTGATTAAAAAGAGTCTCCCTTAAGAGTGTGAAGTTATGACAAGAGAGGTTACAATACATCATAACCTTGGGTGCCTTTTAATAGATTCTCTTCTGATTTTGTGAGGCACATCGTTCCCTAATGTGACCCAGATAACAATGTCTAGTGGGGAAATTGAAAATATAAATGGAAATGAAGTAAAAGAATCTTCATCTAAGGGAATAAGAGAAGTATTATTGTATAACTGATTGAATGGGCCCAGAGGACTGTGCATTTGAAAAAAAAAATGATAACAGTCATTAGGAATAACATTCTGTGCTGCTGCATTTTTCATGTGCATATACAATTACTGATTTCATTATTCTAGAGGCCTTCTTTGATTAACAATAAATGGAGGCCTTTCAAACCTGAATATGTCACTTTGATTTTGTATGCAGAGAATGTTAAAGACCAGTACAATACTTGCTTCCACTTAGACAAGAATGACAAGCAGATCAGATCCTAAATGGAGGAGATAGATCGCTGCTTCCATGTGTACTGGAAGTGTCTCGCTCTTCCCTCTTTTTCTGCCACTGCCACACGTAGGCAGTGCTTGCATAGGGCCACTCCGCAATAATCTTCTAGCCCTGACCATGTAACTTCTACTGCTGCCAGCACTTACTGTCAGAAACAGCTCCAAAGACTGCGAGGGGCTAGGCACAGTGAAAAGCCTGAGCCCAGAAACACATTTTGCGGGTTTGGACTTTCAACGTGAAAATCTGTGAGCTGAAACACAAGCCAAAAGGTACTCAGAGCCTAACTATCTCCTGAGCCAGCGGCTTCTCACAACAGGGTATGAAAAACCATCTGCAGATTTAAGTCCTTTATAAACTATATATAAGCTATAAATTCACACTTCAGTGTTTTGGGTAGTCTGTTAGGCAACATTCAACTAACGCTGAGCATTTTAACAGCAACTCATTGTGAGTCAAACACCAGCCTGTCTGTGAGGTAACAACTGTTTTCCTCCTCTGCTTCCTTCTACTGAGAAAAGACAATATAAGGATAGCTCGATACATATGTTTGGGGTTGATGCTGTCGTTTTACCAGGTCCTTGTCACTGTCCTTGGTGAAAGTCTTCTCCTTTTCGTCTTCATTTTTAGTCCAGCTATATGAGATCATGTAGTTCATGATCGGAGGGTGGTAGATGGTTTCTGGTTGGTTCCAGGTTACCAGTAACGCTGTCCTGTTCACAGGCTGTACTTTCATGTTGACCGGGGGAGTGCTGCAAGCTAAAATATAGGAAAAAATATATGAAAAAAAAGAGAGAAAACAAACAGGAAGAACTGTGCTTCATCCTAAGAGCCATTTTTTTTCATTAATGCCCTTGCCTAGAGTAATAGCTTAGACTGCAACCTACTGAGACCAATGGGATTTAATACCACCTGCAGCTGCTTTTTGCTCTCCAGAGTAAAGGGAGGGAGAGAATCCACTCTCTCCAGGCTGGTTGCTTAGTTCCTGACTTATTTTTAGTCCTTACATTTGCATGTACACTTTAACTTGGTCACTTAAGAGCTCTGCACTGGAGCATTAAGAAGTCCAACAAACCTGAGCCTCAGCTTCCCTGGCCCAGAGTCTTGTGCCGTATGAATGCAGTAAATACTGCCCTGTGCTCTGCAGTCCCTGCAGATAGCTGGGACCTGGGAAAACGTGACTCTCTTGGGTCAGTAAGTACTTTCCTCTTAATCTAGCACATTTTTGCACATGAGAAGTTACTTTGTACTCCTCTTTCCACACATTTTCCTTCAAAGATTCTGAACTGTTTGTCAGTGATGTATCACCAGCAGAGGGAAGAGTGGCGCTTGGTGGTCCTTGGCCACCTTCTGCTCCTGACAGGCAGGGGAGCCCTCCTGCCAGCCTCCGAAAGCCGTGCTTTCCTAACCCTGCCCGCAGCGAGTAGGCACAAGTTACTTCTCACTCGAGCTTAAGTCGGTGTGGATGTCAGCACAGGAACAGCTTCACCACAGGGCAAAACCATGGCTTCTGCTTACTGTAGACACCGAAAGCCAAATTCCTCCAGGTGTAGGATCAAGCCCAGGTGCAAATCCAGACCGTACACCTCCGGAGCGGGGTGTGAACAGCCCATTCGCAGATGCTGAATAAACCCACTTTTCAGGCCATCGAAATGTAAAGGTCAGAGTACTAATGAAAAACACTAGATGGCACTCATATGCTACAGAAAAAAAACATCAGACACTTCCCAACTATAGAGTTTAGCTTTTTTCCAAGCTTTGAAAATCGTATTTAAAATACACAATTCAGGACAGATTCTCACATTCTCTTTCCCAATATAAACTCTGAACTAAGAAAAATCACTCACAGTGATACCTAAACATAAACGCCATGGCAAAGGCGCTGCTCTCTTCTGCCAGGGAAAGGCAAAGTGTCACCCAGCCC
The DNA here is from genome assembly GCF_000703405.1 of Apaloderma vittatum. NCBI lineage: Eukaryota > Metazoa > Chordata > Aves > Trogoniformes > Trogonidae > Apaloderma > Apaloderma vittatum. The sequence goes on along the minus strand of NW_009708755.1, from coordinate 6,488 downwards.
ATCATGCTGACACTGTTTGCAGAATTATTTTTCCCTATATGACATTTCCATTTAAAGCTAACACATTCAGCTTGTCTGCAGGTATGTGGCTGCACATATATTTGACCATTATTTAATTTCTAGAGAGTCCTGGTAGCACTGAAGGGAAGAAACGTCTATTCCTAATGCCTGGACTTGCAAGTTGGTCATGCAGCTCTGCTGTTACATTACTGAAATAGCTGAAGTTCCTAAATAAAAATGATTAAATGCTGTAAACATCAATACTACCAGTACCATAGAAAAAAATACCTGTCAAATGCATTTGTGCAGTTATAACTCATACTTTTTAGCTAGCCTGAACAACAGAACATGTATTGCAGAAATAAGCTTGGGTGGGGAAGACCTGTGGTGTTTGCTCCTGCCATGAGTGGTGACAATCTTGCAGTTTTGCAGTAGATCCTTCTGCTCGACCCAGAAGGATGATGCAGCAAAGTAAAGAAACTTTGTAGTACCTCAAATCATTAACGAAATGAATATGAGTTTCTATTTAGGGGGCTGGTTAGCTCAGTGGTTTGAGCGCGGTGCTGAAAACAATGACAACACTGAGGTCGCGGGTTCGATTCCCGCTCGGTCCCCATGTGTTACCTGGTCTAGTTGAGAGGTGGTGTCCCTGCCCATGACAGGTAGGTTGGATTAAAATAATCTCTAAGGTCCCTTCCAGCCCATGCCATTCTATGATTCTATGATTTACACTGAGCTGAAGGGACCAAAAAGGCATTCTGCTGGCAATGCCACGAAGCCAGAGGCAACACCTTGGTCCCTTGCTTCTGGTGGAGGGAAAGTCCCTTCCCTCCTGCTCCCTCCTTGCCTCACGGAGCCCAAGTGCCGCAGAGCACAGCGTATCTTAAAGGTCTTTTCCAACCTAAACAGTTCTATGACTCTACGATGGTGCCCAGGACCCGGTCCAGAGGGCACAGTTGACAGTAGTTGCTGCTGTCACCACTTACACACTTTAGCAATCCTTGGTATGCCTCTCCATGCTCACCTCTTTCCGCTGAGATAGTCAGATCGATTCTCACTAACATCACTGTTTATTGATAACTGGACCAATAAATCATAACTGCCCCCTTTGAAGCCCTTTGTCATCACAGAATTACACTTCAAAATGCGAGGCCAGCCTTTATCTCTCCACCTAATCAAATCCTATCAGAGATAGGAGCCCAGGGTGAAGGACTACCCAGACCGATAAGTCTTATCCAGTCCTCCTCCTCCAGGAGGACATGCAGAGATTTATACATTTAAAGTAATCATGCATCAAATTGTTTTAGAAATAATTCAACCGGGTAACCTTCATGAGAGACAGAGAGATCTACCTTAACTGCAGTACCCCTCTCTGAACCATGGCTAGCCAGCTGTTCTTCAGACAAGGACCCCAAGCCACCCCAGAGAGAGGGGACCATCACATCCTCCACTCCATGCCTCTCTTCGCAGCCAGCTTTGATGCCCTTCAGAATCGCTCACGTCAGTCAGAGGACAGTGAGTTATTTCCTCACAGGCTTGAAGTTAGGAGACTCTCCCTGACCCTGTGCCCTGACCCAAGAAGGTCACGAGCACTTTTAAGCAGCTGAGTGACTCCAATGACTTCACTGAGACAAGTTCGATGAGGACAAACCTCATCCACAGCCAGCTACAAGGAGACTGGATTTACAATACTTCTATTTCACAGTAAATATTACAAAATTGTCATGTCTTTGTATGACTTTGTTCCAATTACTCCAAGGCACATAGCAGTACCTGATGTAATTAAGTAATAACCAACCTCTTCTGTTCAGTCACTTTTTTTCTTTTTTTTTAACAGCTTACAAATGGGCAAAAAGAAATCTTTTTTATAAAATGAAACATATGGTTTTATTAATTTAACCAAACTTGCTCAGGACACAACGCAATAAAAAACATTTGATTCAATAATTCAATTTGATGATTTAATTAAAGTGATACATAATAACTTAGCAAATGTCTGAAAGGCAAGGAAAAAAGTGTAATGATTTGACCATCTATAAAACAACTGGCATTTTCCAGAGATCTAATTTTCCCTTCAATTCTCTGTGTGCCTTGGATTTTTGAAAGAAGATTAAAAGAATCACAGGCTCCTCGCTTAATTTCTTTTTTTTTTTCTTAGATACTGAAGAATCTCTACCAATATAACAAAATTTGCAGCTGAAGGACAAATAGAAATACAGAAAGCGGTTGAGACAGGGAGGAAGAAGTTTGCATCTTCCTATGAATTGAATCAGGACACACTACAGAGAAAGACAAACATACTTTTAATTTTTTTTTAAATCAGGCTAAATAAGCAAAAAAAAATAATCTGTGAATTCATGATTTCTTGAGAAAGAAAAGAGCTGAAACCAACAATATTTTACATTGAAATCGCAGATTTCAGCTATTTTTAGAAAAAACTCAACGTTACTAACGCTCTCTTTGAAGTTCAGATCCTAAAGAAGAGTAAAAATATTGAGGGGGCTTTCAGGATGTCCTTCTGAGGTACAGTGCAACGCTGAGCAGATACCTGGCCTGGCACTGGGTAGGTCCAGCAGGACCATGATGTCCCGTCTGGAGACTTCTGGACGCAGAAAAGTCTCGCCAAGGCTGCAGCTGGGCGGCCCGTGGACAAGCCTCTCGGAAGGCAGCAACACCCTGCACGGGACGTGTCCCAGAGTGAAAAATAACCCTCGCCCTCCCCTCAGGGATGGATGACCAGCACCGGGTACCCGGGAAACGAGCTGGCTCCTGCCTCGCGGAGAAGTCCTGCATAAGAGAGTGGGTTGCACGGACACATCTGGAGGAAGCCCTCTGACCTGACACAGGGCAGCCTCAGCTGGTGTGTCCAGCTGTTAGCCAGCTGTGGGGCTGCCTGGCAGCTTGACACGGTCTTTTCTCTGTAGATCAGCCTGCCAGGGAAGGCAGGGGACAAGCTAGCATCTTGGTTAGTCTTGTCATCCAGGGCTCACTCAAGCCTGCAGAAAACCTGTTTGCCACTCGCAGACAAGTGCAGCATGCTAATACAGTGCTAAGTGCTGGCCAGGCCAGCCATACAGCAGAGAATTATTTTCTTCATGTTAAAAACATTCCAATGGCCTGGAACAAACAAAATTAATTTAACAATGTCGCATTCATCTCTCCCTTAATTTGATTTGCATGTTGTATTTGGCTACGTAACCTCCACGAGGCTTTCCTAACTGAAGGCTGATAAAGCTTAATCCAAAAGCTTCTGGCAGTTCTGTTTCAGAGAACTGAAAGACAAAAAGGGGTCTTACTGTTTCGCAGAAACTAACCACCAATATTAAGATATACACATGAATACAGAAAGGGCATGTGAGAGAACATGACCTTTTTTTTTTAATTTTTAAATTTTTATTAAAGTAGCCTACATTTCTCTTTTAAAGACAGAAACGCAAAACCAGCCAAACTTTCTGTTTTTCATCGTGCTTTTTTTGATTATGCTACCTGTGGTTATAAAAAGAGCTATTTAGGGAAAGCTTGAGAGAGCACAAGAACCATATATTCAGTTATTTCTTGTATACCTTCTCCCTGTAAAACAGGTACCTCATATGATGAATCCAGTGGCACTGGGCTCAGAGGGATTTATAAAATCCTCTAAAAATGTTCTAAGTTAGCTCTTCCATACATAAAAATGTCAATGCTTTAAAGGCAGTTATTTCTAGCTGTGCTATGCCCTCTTTCGGAAAATCCCACTCTCTCCCTCCTGCTGCATGTCTCAGCAATGCAAAACTGCCGCTCCTCTCCTCAGCACCGTTGGACACACGTTGTGTGATGCAACCCCGATAATTTTCAGCGCAGAAAAGTGATGTGCCAGTGAAGCTCTGAATCCCTGGAGGTGAGATGGGTGGCGATCTGCTGAGGCATGTGTACACACAGAGGGAAGAAACACTGCCATCAGGATGTGCCCATAGACCATTACCAGATCAGAGTTTCACGCTCTTCTTCCCGGGAAGAGCAAAGAAGTTGACAGCCAAGCTTTTGGGGAGAGAGAGTGTTTATCTCCCCTCTGCCCCAGCACTGGGAAGGAACTGGAAGGGCCAGCCTTGCAGGACCGACAGACCACTTGCTGCTGTTGTAATGACACCCAGGTAAGCCACAAGTTCCCCAGCTGATTTCAAAGAAGCCTGAGAACTGTCATTGATGCCTGTTATTGGCAAAATACTGGACTAAGTTCACTCAGCCCTGCAGCTCCAGGAACTCAACCGCAGACAAGACAGAAGTGATACCACCAACAGAGAAGTAGGACTTTCAGCTACATGTATCTTTATACACATACACAGATATCTTCCTACTCATTATTAGACCCTCAAAACTTCAAATAAGCCCTGAAATGCAGAAATATGGGTTGTAGTGCAACAAAAAACCCTCACACTCGCTTTCAATTACAGGCCAACAGTGTCATGGTAAGGGAAGTGCTACAGAGTCAGGTTCAGCTGCCTTGCATTGGTGAGGCTCAGTGGAGGTGCTTGGGAAGAGACTCCGATCCATAAAAAACAACAGCATTCTTTGGGCTGTCGGATTCAATCTCGGAGTTCAGCGAGGGCTGTGCTCCCAAAGGATAACAAATAGGCTACAAGGATCATATGCAGAGACAACACAGGCTTTAATACATAGAAAAGTGCTAAGAGGCATGCTTACAACATTTTTTCCCCTTCTCCTTTTACTAAACGTTTGCAATTTTTTTTTTGGCTTTGCTTTAGTGTATGCTGTTAACTTCTCAGAGTGCTTATAAATGACATTATTAATATATAAGGATAATTGCTTTAAAGAGAAGCATGTATTTTTCCTGTACCTTTGCCTGCACTTTGCCAGTAGGCATCTGCAGGCTCCGGAGCATGCTGTACACACAAATATTTGTGTTGATCTACTTCAATCCACAGGCAGAATGTAGCTAGGAGACAGACTATTTATCTTCCCTGCTCTTATACCTTTCACTATGCTTCAAACAGACAGGGTTGTTTCTTAAGGTGTGAGGGACGCTGACAGACCCCTCACTTGTTTTATGAGCCCTGCAAAACAAGCTCATGAGGCAAACTGGCACATGGAGCACTTCTGATGGAGGAGCTCTGGGCAAGCTGGGTTTTGCCCCGCTGCTGCCTGCCCGTTTCCCGAGGTAAACGCACCATCAGCATTTGGATTCATTCCTCTATGCCTGGCTTTGTAGCATTTGAGTTTCCATGGCATCACAGCAGCAGACCCTGTTTTACTGAAAGGCATGGACCGTGTGTTTTACTACGTTGTGTTTGAGTCCAAATATTTCCCATATTTCACAAATACTGTTTCTACAGCTGCGGCCTGAATCCTCAGCGGGCTCAGATCAGCCTTGCACCATCTGATGTCATGCTGGGCTGAACTGAGGTCCACCAAGGATCCACCCTGCAAGTTTTGTGTTTATATTGCACACATGCGCGTGTCGAGGGTGACTTGTGTTTAAAATACACACCTCTCTCCTTCTTTATCCTCTGCATGTGATGCAACACGTGTGATTGCATTCAGTGACACGTGCTGCATCAAGAGGGGGAGAACAGAGGCTTTGCTGCCAGAAGGACACGTATTTGCCATGTTAGCGAAGTCACCCTTTCCAATGTTCTGGCGAGGGTGGTTTGGACTGCTGAGCACAGGAAGAACAAGCCAACAGGGCTGGTGGAGCATTCCAATACATCCCTGAGGGATGCCCAAAATCAGACCAGTAAAGTAAGCAGCTTCCCTTTCATAGCTTCTGAAGGCTTTCTCCAACACAAAGGATGAGCTGCAGGCACTCACAGTCCAAAGCACTGTCGAGACTGAAATTAAAATTGGCACTTCTGTGGGCCAAACAGCTGGACCGGCAGGTAGGCAGTGCAGAAAGGAATTCCCTGCAGGTGTAAATGGAATAAATCCTCAGGCTCTCTTGCAAGGACTCACCTCTTCCAGCTTTAGCAGCAGCTGTGAACCCAAACCATACACAAACTTTCACAGTGAATTCCTCTTGCTCTTTTGGTTTGGGCCCTTTGTAATATCTGAACAAGTGCCAACAGTTATTTACTGTCTATCAATAAATACTGGTAAGCTGTCCATTATATTCAGGCACAGACACACACGCTGATCACATTACAACCACAAGTTACTACAGGTGAAAATTGTTGAAGGAAAGAAGTCAGAGAGTTGTGGTCAATGGGACAGAGTCTTGGTGGAGGCCTGTATCTAGTGGAGTCCTTCAGGGGTCAGTACTGGGACCAGTGCTGTTCAATATATTCATCAACAACCTGCATGAGGGATTAGAGTGCACCGTCAGCAAGTTTGCTGATGACACAAAACTGGGAGGAGTGGCTGACACACCACAAGTCTGAGCTGCCATTCAGCGAGACCTAGATAGGCTGGAGAGTTGGAGAAATTCTATGAAATATAACAAGGGCAAGCGTAGAGTCTGGCACATGGGAAAGAACAACCTCAGGTACCAGTTGGGA